>NW_027142717.1:0-198355 GCF_026170545.1 Melanerpes formicivorus
GGCTGAGGCAGGGCTGGGCTTTAAGCTGGAGCCGGGGCTGCAGCTGGGGCTGGGTGGGGCTGAGCTAGGACTGGGATGGGGGCTGGAGGCTGAGCTGGGGCTGGGGCAGGGTGGGGGACAGGGCTGGGGCTGGGGCTGGCTGAGCTGGGGCTGGGGCTGGGTGCTGGAGGCTGGGGGCTGGAGGCTGGGCTGGGGCTGGGCTGGGGCCGGGGCTGGCACCGGCGACTGAGGCCGGGGCCAGGGCTGGAGCCGGGGCTGGGGGCTGGGATGGGGCTGAGGCTGGAGGCTGGGCTGGGGCTGAGCAGGGCCTGGGGCAGGGGCCTGGGCTGGGGTAGGGCTGGGGCAGGGGCCTAGGCTGGGGTAGGGCTGGAGGCTGGGTCCGGAGCTGGGTCCGGGGCTTTAGCCGGGGCTGGGGGCAGGGCTGGAGGCTGGGCTGAGGCTGAGCTGGGGGTTGGCTGGGGCTGGGGCTGGGGGCGGGGGTGCATCTGGGGATGGGCTGGGGCAGGGCTGGGTCCAGGGCTGGGGCAGGGCTGAGGGCTGGTCTGTGACTGGGGAAGGGTTGGGCTGGAGGCTGAGCTGGGGCTGAGGCTGGACTGGAGCTGGGGCTGGAGGCAGGGGCAGGGCTGGGGCAGGGCTGGGGCTGGGCTGGGGGCTGGAGCTGGGGTTGGGGCTGGGGCTGGGTGTGGCTGAGCTGGGGCTGGGGCAGGGCGGGGGACAGGGCTGGGGCTGGGCTGGGGCCAAGGCTGGGGCTGGGGCTGGAATCGGGGCTGGGGTAGGGCTGGGGCTGGGATGGGGGCTGGAGGCTGAGCTGGGGCTGGGGCAGGGCGGGGGACAGGGCTGGGGCTGGGGCTGGGCTGGCGCCGAGGTTAGTCTGGGGTCTGGGCTGCGGCTGAGCTGAGGCTGGGCTGGGGCTGAGCTGGGGCAGGTTTGGGGCGGGGCTGGGGCTGGGGCCTGGGCGCATCTGGGGCTGGGCTGGGGCAGGGCTGTGTCCGGGGCTGGGGCAGGGCTGGGGGCTGGGCTGTGGCTGGGCAGGGTGCTGGAGGCAGGGCTGGGGCTGGGGCTGGGGAAGGGCTGGGACAGGGCTGGTGCTGAGGCAAGGCTGGGCTGGAGACTGGTCTGGGGCAGGGGCTGTGGCTGGGGCAGGGTTGGGCTGGAGGCTGGGCTGGGGCTGAGGCTGGGCTGGGGCCAGGGCTGGAGGCAGGGGCAGGGATGGGGATGGGCTGGACTGGAGGCTGGGGCCGGGGCTGGGGCAGGGCAGGGATCGGGACTGGGGCCGGGGCTGGAATCGGGGTGGGGCAGGGCTGGGGCAGGGCAGGGATCGGGACTGGGGCCGGGGCTGGAATCGGGGTGGGGCAGGGCTGGGGCTGGGGTTGGGCTGGGGCTGGGTGTAGGCTGGGGCTTTGATGAAGGCTGGGGCTGGGGCTGGGTTGCGCTGAGGGCTGGTCTGTGGCTGGGGCAGGGGTGGGCTGGAGGCTGGGCTGGGGCTGAAGCTGGGCTGGGGCCGGGGCTGGAGGCAGGGGCAGGGCTGGGGCAGGGCTGGGCCTGGGCTGGGGGCTAGAGCCGGGGTTGGGGCGGGGTGGGGCTGAGCTGGGGCTGGGCTGGGGGCAGGGCTGGGACAGGGCTGGGGCTGGGGCTGGGCTGGGGCCAGGGTAGGTATGGGGCTGGGCTAAGGTAGGGCTGGGGCAGGGCTGGGGCTGGGCTGGTCTCAAGGCTGGGGCCAGAGGTGGGGCTGGGGTTGCGGGCAGGGCTGGGGTAGGGGCTGGGATTTGTGCTGGGGGCAGGGCTGGGGCTGGGATGGGCTGGAGGCTAGGGCCAGAGCTGGGTCCGGGGCTGGAGCCGGGGCTGAGGGCTGGTCTGTGGCTGGGGAAGGGGTGGGCTGGAGTCTGGGCTGGAGCTGAGGCTGGGCTGGGGCCGGGGCTGGAGGCAGGGGCAGGGCTGGGGCAGGGCTGGGGCTGGGCTGGGGGCTGGAGCCGGGGTTGGGGCTGGGGCTGGGTGGGGCTGAGCTGGGGCTGGGCTGGGGGCTGGAGGCTGGGCTGGGGCTGGGGCAGGGCTGGGGCTCGTCTAGGTGCTGAAGCAGTGGCTGGGGCTGGGGCTGGTCTGGGGCTGAGCTGGGGCTGGGGCTGAGCTGGGGCTGGGGCTGAGCTGGGGCTGAGGCAGGGCTGCGGCTGGGCTGAGGCTGAGCTGGGGCTGGGGCTGGGGCTGGGGCCGGGGCTGGGGCTTGTGCTAGGGCTTGGGCTGCTCTGGGGCTGGTCTGCGGCCGGGGCTGAGGCAGGGCTGGGGCTGGGCTTTAAGCTGGAGCCGGGGCTGCAGCTGGCGCTGGGTGGGGCTGAGCTGGGACTGGAATGGGGGCTGGAGGCTGGGCTGGAGGCTGAGCTGGGGCTGGGGCAATGTTGGGCTGGAGGCTGGGCTGGGGCTGGGGCTGAGGCTGGGCTGGGGCTGGGGCTGAGGCTGGGCTGGGGCCGGGGCAGGGCGGGGAGCGGGGCTGCGGCCGGGGCTGGGGCTGGGGAAGGGCTGGGACAGGGCTGGGGCTGGGCTGGGGCCGGGGCAGGCGCCGGCGACTGAGGCTGGGGCCAGGGCTAGAGCCGGGGCTGGGGGCTGGGATGGGGCTGAGGCTGGAGGCTGGGCTGGGGCTGAGCAGGGCCTGGGGCAGGGGCCTGGGCTGGGGTAGGGCTGGGGCAGGGCTGGGGCCGGGTTGGAGGCTGGGTCCAGAGCTGGGTCCGGGACTTTAGCCGGGGCTGGGGGCAGGGTTGCGGCTGGGCTGTGGCTGGGGAAGGGTTGGGCTGGAGGCTGAGCTGGGGCTGAGGCTGGACTGGAGCTGGGGCTGGAGGCAGGGGAAGGGCTGGGGCAGGGCTGGGGCTGGGCTGGGGGCAGGAGCCGGGGTTGGGGCTGGGGCTGGGTCCAGGCTGGGGCTGTGTGGCGGCTGGGTCCGGGGCTGGGACCATGATTTGGGCTGGGCTGGGGGCAGGGCGAGGCCAGGGCTGGGGGCTGGGCTGAGGCTGTGTTGGGGCTGGGCTGGGTCCGGGCTGGGTCCGGGGCTGGGTCCGGGCTGGGGGCTGGGCTGTGGCTGGGTTGGGGCTGGGCTGTGGCTGGGCAGGGTGCTGGAGGCAGGGTTGGGGCTGGGGCTGGGGCAGGGGAAGGGCTGGGACAGGGCTGGGGCTGAGACAAGGTTGGGCTGGAGGCTGGTCTGGGGCTGGGGCTGGGGCTGGGGCAGGGTTGGGCTGGAGGCTGGGCTGGAGCCGGGGCTGGAGCTGGGGTGGTCTGGGGCTGAGCTGGGGCTGGTCTGCGGCCGGGGCTGAGGCAGGGCTGGGGCTGGGCTTTAAGCTGGAGCCGGGACTGCAGCTGGGGCTGGGTGGGGCTGAGCTAGGACTGGGATGGGGGCTGGAGGCTGAGCGAGGGCTGGGGCTGGGCTGGGGCCAAGGCTGGGGCTGGGGCTGGGGCTGGCTGAGCTGGGGCTGGGGCTGGGGGCTGGAGGCTGGGGGCTGGAGGCTGGGCTGGGGCTGGGCTGGGGCCGGGGCTGGCACCGGCGACTGAGGCCGGGGCCAGGGCTGGAGCCGGGGCTGGGGGCTGGGATGGGGCTGAGGCTGGAGGCTGGGCTGGGGCTGAGCAGGGCCTGGGGCAGGGGCCTGGGCTGGGGTAGGGCTGGGGCAGGGGCCTGGGCTGGGGTAGGGCTGGAGGCTGGGTCCGGAGCTGGGTCCGGGGCTTTAGCCGGGGCTGGGGGCAGGGCTGGAGGCTGGGCTGAGGCTGAGCTGGGGTTCGGCTGGGGCTGGGGCTGGGGCGGGGGTGCATCTGGGGATGGGCTGGGGCAGGGCTGGGTCCGGGGCTGGGGCAGGGCTGAGGGCTGGTCTGTGGCTGGGGAAGGGTTGGGCTGGAGGCTGAGCTGGGGCTGAGGCTGGACTGGAGCTGGGGCTGGAGGCAGGGGCAGGGCTGGGGCAGGGCTGGGGCTGGGCTGGGGGCTGGAGCTGGGGTTGGGGCTGGGGCTGGGTGTGGCTGAGCTGGGGCTGGGGCAGGGCGGGGGACAGGGCTGGGGCTGGGCTGGGGCCAAGGCTGGGGCTGGGGCAGGAATCGGGGCTGGGGCAGGGCTGGGGCTGGGATGGGGGCTGGAGGCTGAGCTGGGGCTGGGGCAGGGCGGGGGACAGGGCTGGGGCTGGGGCTGGGCTGGCGCCGAGGTTAGTCTGGGGTCTGGGCTGCGGCTGAGCTGAGGCTGGGCTGGGGCTGAGCTGGGGCAGGTTTGGGGCGGGGCTGGGGCTGGGGCCTGGGCGCATCTGGGGCTGGGCTGGGGCAGGGCTGTGTCCGGGGCTGGGGCAGGGCTGGGGGCTGGGCTGTGGCTGGGCAGGGTGCTGGAGGCAGGGCTGGGGCTGGGGCTGGGGAAGGGCTGGGACAGGGCTGGTGCTGAGGCAAGGTTGGGCTGGAGACTGGTCTGGGGCTGGGGCTGTGGCTGGGGCAGGGTTGGGCTGGAGGCTGGGCTGGGGCCAGGGCTGGAGGCAGGGGCAGGGATGGGGATGGGCTGGACTGGAGGCTGGGGCCAGGGCTGGGGCAGGGCAGGGATCGGGACTGGGGCCGGGGCTGGAATCGGGGTGGGGCAGGGCTGGGGCAGGGCAGGGATCGGGACTGGGGCCGGGGCTGGAATCGGGGTGGGGCAGGGCTGGGGCTGGGGTTGGGCTGGGGCTGGCTGTAGGCTGGGGCTTTGATGAAGGCTGGGGCTGGGGCTGGGTTGCGCTGAGGGCTGGTCTGTGGCTGGGGCAGGGGTGGGCTGGAGGCTGGGCTGGGGCTGAAGCTGGGCAGGGGCCGGGGCTGGAGGCAGGGGCAGGGCTGGGGCAGGGCTGGGGCTGGGCTGGGGGCTGGAGCCCGGGTTGGGGCTGGGGCGGGGTGGGGCTGAGCTGGGGCTGGGCTGGGGGCAGGGCTGGGACAGGGCTGGGGCTGGGGCTGGGCTGGGGCCAGGGTAGGTATGGGGCTGGGCTAAGGTAGGGCTGGGGCAGGGCTGGGGCTGGGCTGGTCTCAAGGCTGGGGCCAGAGGTGGGGCTGGGGTTGCGGGCAGGGCTGGGGTAGGGGCTGGGATTTGTGCTGGGGGCAGGGCTGGGGCTGGGATGGGCTGGAGGCTAGGGCCAGAGCTGGGTCCGGGGCAGGAGCCGGGGCTGAGGGCTGGTCTGTGGCTGGGGAAGGGGTGGGCTGGAGTCTGGGCTGGAGCTGAGGCTGGGCTGGGGCCGGGGCTGGAGGCAGGGGCAGGGCTGGGGCAGGGCTGGGGCTGGGCTGGGGGCTGGAGCCGGGGTTGGGGCTGGGGCTGGGTGGGGGGCTGGAGGCTGGGCTGGGGCTGGGGCAGGGCTGGGGCTCGTCTAGGTGCTGAAGCAGTGGCTGGGGCTGGGGCTGGTCTGGGGCTGAGCTGGGGCTGGGGCTGAGCTGGGGCTGGGGCTGAGCTGGGGCTGAGGCAGGGCTGCGGCTGGGCTGAGGCTGAGCTGGGGCTGGGGCTGGGGCTGGGGCTGGGGCCGGGGCTGGGGCTTGTGCTAGGGCTTGGGCTGCTCTGGGGCTGGTCTGCGGCCGGGGCTGAGGCAGGGCTGGGGCTGGGCTTTAAGCTGGAGCCGGGGCTGCAGCTGGGGCTAGGCGGGGCTGAGCTGGGACTGGAATGGGGGCTGGAGGCTGGGCTGGAGGCTGAGCTGGGGCTGGGGCAGTGTTGGGCTGGAGGCTGGGCTGGGGCTGGGGCTGAGGCTGGGCTGGGGTCGGGGCTGAGGCTGGGCTGGGGCCGGGGCTGGGGAAGGGCTGGGACAGGGCTGGGGCAGGGCTGAGGGCTGGTCTGTGACTGGGGAAGGGTTGGGCTGGAGGCTGAGCTGGGGCTGAGGCTGGACTGGAGCTGGGGCTGGAGGCAGGGGCAGGGCTGGGGCAGGGCTGGGGCTGGGCTGGGGGCTGGAGCTGGGGTTGGGGCTGGGGCTGGGTGTGGCTGAGATGGGGCTGGGGCAGGGCGGGGGACAGGGCTGGGGCTGGGCTGGGGCCAAGGCTGGGGCTGGAATCGGGGCTGGGGTAGGGCTGGGGCTGGGATGGGGGCTGGAGGCTGAGCTGGGGCTGGGGCAGGGCGGGGGACAGGGCTGGGGCTGGGGCTGGGCTGGCGCCGAGGTTAGTCTGGGGTCTGGGCTGCGGCTGAGCTGAGGCTGGGCTGGGGCTGAGCTGGGGCAGGTTTGGGGCGGGGCTGGGGCTGGGGCCTGGGCGCATCTGGGGCTGGGCTGGGGCAGGGCTGTGTCCGGGGCTGGGGCAGGGCTGGGGGCTGGGCTGTGGCTGGGCAGGGTGCTGGAGGCAGGGCTGGGGCTGGGGCTGGGGAAGGGCTGGGACAGGGCTGGTGCTGAGGCAAGGCTGGGCTGGAGACTGGTCTGGGGCAGGGGCTGTGGCTGGGGCAGGGTTGGGCTGGAGGCTGGGCTGGGGCTGAGGCTGGGCTGGGGCCAGGGCTGGAGGCAGGGGCAGGGATGGGGATGGGCTGGACTGGAGGCTGGGGCCGGGGCTGGGGCAGGGCAGGGATCGGGACTGGGGCCGGGGCTGGAATCGGGGTGGGGCAGGGCTGGGGCAGGGCAGGGATCGGGACTGGGGCCGGGGCTGGAATCGGGGTGGGGCAGGGCTGGGGCTGGGGTTGGGCTGGGGCTGGGTGTAGGCTGGGGCTTTGATGAAGGCTGGGGCTGGGGCTGGGTTGCGCTGAGGGCTGGTCTGTGGCTGGGGCAGGGGTGGGCTGGAGGCTGGGCTGGGGCTGAAGCTGGGCTGGGGCCGGGGCTGGAGGCAGGGGCAGGGCTGGGGCAGGGCTGGGCCTGGGCTGGGGGCTGGAGCCGGGGTTGGGGCGGGGTGGGGCTGAGCTGGGGCTGGGCTGGGGGCAGGGCTGGGACAGGGCTGGGGCTGGGGCTGGGCTGGGGCCAGGGTAGGTATGGGGCTGGGCTAAGGTAGGGCTGGGGCAGGGCTGGGGCTGGGCTGGTCTCAAGGCTGGGGCCAGAGGTGGGGCTGGGGTTGCGGGCAGGGCTGGGGTAGGGGCTGGGATTTGTGCTGGGGGCAGGGCTGGGGCTGGGATGGGCTGGAGGCTAGGGCCAGAGCTGGGTCCGGGGCTGGAGCCGGGGCTGAGGGCTGGTCTGTGGCTGGGGAAGGGGTGGGCTGGAGTCTGGGCTGGAGCTGAGGCTGGGCTGGGGCCGGGGCTGGAGGCAGGGGCAGGGCTGGGGCAGGGCTGGGGCTGGGCTGGGGGCTGGAGCCGGGGTTGGGGCTGGGGCTGGGTGGGGCTGGAGGCTGGGGCTGGGCTGGGGGCTGGAGGCTGGGCTGGGGCTGGGGCAGGGCTGGGGCTCGTCTAGGTGCTGAAGCAGTGGCTGGGGCTGGGGCTGGTCTGGGGCTGAGCTGGGGCTGGGGCTGAGCTGGGGCTGGGGCTGAGCTGGGGCTGAGGCAGGGCTGCGGCTGGGCTGAGGCTGAGCTGGGGCTGGGGCTGGGGCTGGGGCCGGGGCTGGGGCTTGTGCTAGGGCTTGGGCTGCTCTGGGGCTGGTCTGCGGCCGGGGCTGAGGCAGGGCTGGGGCTGGGCTTTAAGCTGGAGCCGGGGCTGCAGCTGGGGCTGGGTGGGGCTGAGCTGGGACTGGAATGGGGGCTGGAGGCTGGGCTGGAGGCTGAGCTGGGGCTGGGGCAATGTTGGGCTGGAGGCTGGGCTGGGGCTGGGGCTGAGGCTGGGCTGGGGCTGGGGCTGAGGCTGGGCTGGGGCCGGGGCAGGGCGGGGAGCGGGGCTGCGGCCGGGGCTGGGGCTGGGGAAGGGCTGGGACAGGGCTGGGGCTGGGCTGGGGCCGGGGCAGGCGCCGGCGACTGAGGCTGGGGCCAGGGCTAGAGCCGGGGCTGGGGGCTGGGATGGGGCTGAGGCTGGAGGCTGGACTGGGGCTGAGCAGGGCCTGGGGCAGGGGCCTGGGCTGGGGTAGGGCTGGGGCAGGGCTGGGGCCGGGCTGGAGGCTGGGTCCGGAGCTGGGTCCGGGGCTTTAGCCGGGGCTGGGGGCAGGGTTGCGGCTGGGCTGTGGCTGGGGAAGGGTTGGGCTGGAGGCTGAGCTGGGGCTGAGGCTGGACTGGAGCTGGGGCTGGAGGCAGGGGAAGGGCTGGGGCAGGGCTGGGGCTGGGCTGGGGGCAGGAGCCGGGGTTGGGGCTGGGGCTGGGTCCAGGCTGGGGCTGTGTGGCGGCTGGGTCCGGGGCTGGGACCATGATTTGGGCTGGGCTGGGGGCAGGGCGAGGCCAGGGCTGGGGGCTGGGCTGAGGCTGTGTTGGGGCTGGGCTGGGTCCGGCCTGGGTCCGGGGCTGGGTCCGGGCTGGGGGCTGGGCTGTGGCTGGGTTGGGGCTGGGCTGTGGCTGGGCAGGGTGCTGGAGGCAGGGTTGGGGCTGGGGCTGGGGCAGGGGAAGGGCTGGGACAGGGCTGGGGCTGAGACAAGGTTGGGCTGGAGGCTGGTCTGGGGCTGGGGCTGGGGCTGGGGCAGGGTTGGGCTGGAGGCTGGGCTGGAGCCGGGGCTGGAGCTGGGGTGGTCTGGGGCTGAGCTGGGGCTGGTCTGCGGCCGGGGCTGAGGCAGGGCTGGGGCTGGGCTTTAAGCTGGAGCCGGGACTGCAGCTGGGGCTGGGTGGGGCTGAGCTAGGACTGGGATGGGGGCTGGAGGCTGAGCGAGGGCTGGGGCTGGGCTGGGGCCAAGGCTGGGGCTGGGGCTGGGGCTGGCTGAGCTGGGGCTGGGGCTGGGGGCTGGAGGCTGGGGGTGGAGGCTGGGCTGGGGCTGGGCTGGGGCCGGGGCTGGCACCGGCGACTGAGGCCGGGGCCAGGGCTGGAGCCGGGGCTGGGGGCTGGGATGGGGCTGAGGCTGGAGGCTGGGCTGGGGCTGAGCAGGGCCTGGGGCAGGGGCCTGGGCTGGGGTAGGGCTGGGGCAGGGGCCTGGGCTGGGGTAGGGCTGGAGGCTGGGTCCGGAGCTGGGTCCGGGGCTTTAGCCGGGGCTGGGGGCAGGGCTGGAGGCTGGGCTGAGGCTGAGCTGGGGGTCGGCTGGGGCTGGGGCGGGGGTGCATCTGGGGATGGGCTGGGGCAGGGCTGGGTCCGGGGCTGGGGCAGGGCTGAGGGCTGGTCTGTGGCTGGGGAAGGGTTGGGCTGGAGGCTGAGCTGGGGCTGAGGCTGGACTGGAGCTGGGGCTGGAGGCAGGGGCAGGGCTGGGGCTGGGCTGGGGGCTGGCGCCGGGGTTGGGGCTGGGGCTGGGTGTGGCTGAGCTGGGGCTGGGGCTGGGGGCTGGAGGCTGGGCTGAGCTGGGGCAGGGCTGGGGATGGGCTGGGGGCTGGCGCCAGGGTTGGGGCTGGGGCTGGGTGTGGCTGAGCTGGGGCTGGGGCTGGGTGTGGCTGAGCTGGGGCTGGGGCTGGGGGCTGGAGGCTGGGCTGGAGCCGGGGCTGGAGCTGGGGCTGAGCTGGGGCTGAGCTGGGGCTGGTCGGCGGCCGGGGCTGAGACAGGGCTGGGGCTGGGCTTTAAGCTGGAGCCAGGGCTGCAGCTGGGGCTGGGTGGGGCTGAGCTGGGACTGGGATGGGGGCTGGAGGCTGAGATGGGGCTGGGGCAGGGTGGGGGACAGGGCTGGGGCTGGGCTGGGGCCGAGGCTGGGGCCGGGGCTGGAATCAGGGCTGGGGTAGGGCTGGGGCAGGGCTGGGGCTGGGGCCTGGGCGCATCTGGGGCTGGGCTGGGGCTGGGGCCTGGGCACATCTGAGGCTGGGCTGGGTGCTGGAGCCAGGGCTGGGGCTGGGGTTGGGCTGGGGCTGGGTCTAGGCTGGGGCTAGGTCTAGACTGTGGCTGTGATGGGGGCTGGGGCCGGGGCTGGGTCTGGGCTGGGGGCAGGGCTGGGGCACGGATGGGGTAGTGTTGGGGGCAGGGCTGAGGCCGGGATTTGGGCTGGGCTGGGGGCAGGGCAGGGCCAGGGCTGGGGGCTGGGCTGAGCCGGGGCTGGGCTGGGGCAGGGCTGTGTCCGGGGCTGGGGCAGGGCTGGGGGCTGGGCTATGGCTGGGCAGGGTGCTGGAGCCAGGGCTGGGGCTGGGGCTGGGGCAGGGCTGGGACAGGGCTTTGGCTGAGGCAAGGTTGGGCTGGAGGCTGGTCTGGGGCTGGGGCTGTGGCTGGGGCAGGGTTGGGCTGGAGGCTGGGCTGGGGCCAGGGCTGGAGGCAGGGGCAGGGATGGGGATGAGCTGGACTGGAAGCTGGGGCCGGGGCTGGGGCTGGGCTGGGGCTGAGCTGGGGCTGGGATGGGGGCTGGAGGCTGGGGCTGGGGCAGGGCAGGGATCGGGACTGGGGCCGGGGCTGGAATCTGGGTGGGGCAGGGCTGGGGCTGGGGTTGGGCTGGGGCTGGGTCTAGGCTGGGGCTTTGATGGGGGCTGGGGCCGGGGCTGGGGCCGGGGCTGGATCTACGCTGGGACTGTGATGGGGGCTGGGGCCGGGGCTGGGTCAGGGGTGGAAGCAGGGCTAGGGCAGGGATAGGGCCGGGGCTGGGGCTGGGATTTGGGCTGGGCTGGGGGCTGGGGCCGGAGGTGGGGCTGGGGCTGACGGCAGGGCTGGGGCTGGGTGTACGCTGGGGCTGTGATGGGCGCTGGGGCTGGGTCTGGGTCGGGGCTGGGTGTGGGTCTGGGCTGGGGGCAGGGCTGGGGCAGGGCTGGGACCTGGGCGCATCTGGTGCTGGGCTGGGTGCTGGAGCCAGGACTGGGGCTGGGGCTGGGGAAGGGCTGGGACAGGGCTGGGGCTGGTGCAGGGTTGGGCTGGAGGCTGGGCTGGGGCTGGAGGGAGGGGCAGGGCTGGGGCAGGGCTGGGGCTGGGCTGGGGGCTGGAGCCGGGGTTGGGGCTGGGGCTTGGTGGGGCTGAGCTGGGGCCTGGGCTGGGGCTGAGCTGGGGCTGGGGCTGACACAGGGGCTGAGGCAGGTCTTGGGCTGGACTGGGAGCTGGAGTCGGGGCTACAGCTGGGGCTGGGTGGGGCTGAGCTGGGACTGGGATGGGGGCTGGAGGCTGGGCTGGCCCTGGGGCAGGGCTGGGGCTCGTCTAGGGGCTGAAGCCGTGGCTGGGGCTGGGGCTGGTCTGGGGCTGAGCTGGGGCTGGGGCTGAGCTGGGGCTGGGGCTGACACAGGGGCTGAGGCAGGGCTTGGGCTGGGCTGGGGGCTGGAGCCGGGGCTACAGCTGCGGCAGGGTGGGGCTGAGCTGGGACTGGGATGGGGGCTGGAGGCTGGGCTGGGCTGGGGCAGGGCGGGGGACAGGGCTGGGTCCGGGGCTGGAATCGGGGCTGGGGCAGGGCTGGGGCTGGGGTTGGGGCCGGGATTTGGGCTGGGCTGGGGGCAGGGCTGGGACAGGGCTGGGGCTGGGCTGGGGCCAGGGTAGGTATGGGGCTGGGCTAAGGTAGGGCTGGGGCAGGGCTGGAGCTGGGCTGGTCTCGAGGCTGGGGCCAGAGGTGGGGCTGGGGTTGCGGGCAGGGCTGGGGTAGGGGCTGGGATTTGTGCTGGGGGCAGGGCTGGGGCTGGGATGGGCTGGAGGCTAGGGCCAGAGCTGGGTCCGGGGCAGGAGCCGGGGCTGAGGGCTGGTCTGTGGCTGGGGAAGGGGTGGGCTGGAGTCTGGGCTGGAGCTGAGGCTGGGCTGGGGCCAAGGCTGGAGGCAGGGGCAGGGCTGGGGCAGGGCTGGGGCTGGGCTGGGGGCTGGAGCCGGGGTTGGGGCCGGGGCTGGAATCGGGGCTGGGGCAGGGCTGGGGCTGGGATGGGGGCTGGAGGCTGAGCTGGGGCTGGGGCAGGGCGGGGGACAGGGCTGGGGCTGGGGCTGGGCTGGCGCCGAGGTTAGTCTGGGGTCTGGGCTGCGGCTGAGCTGAGGCTGGGCTGGGGCTGGGCTTGGGCAGGTTTGGGGCGGGGCTGGGGCTGGGGCCTGGGCACATCTGAGGCTGGGCTGGGTGCTGGAGCCAGGGCTGGGGCTGGGGTTGGGCTGGGGCTGGGTCTAGGCTGGGGCTAGGTCTAGACTGTGGCTGTGATGGGGGCTGGGGCCGGGGCTGGGTCTGGGCTGGGGGCAGGGCTGGGGCACGGATGGGGTAGTGTTGGGGGCAGGGCTGAGGCCGGGATTTGGGCTGGGCTGGGGGCAGGGCAGGGCCAGGGCTGGGGGCTGGGCTGAGCCGGGGCTGGGCTGGGGCTAGGGCTGGGGCCGGTCTGCGTCTGGGTCTGGGCTGGGGCCAGGGTAGGTATGGGGCTGGGCTGAGGTAGGGCTTGGGCAGGGCTGTGGCTGGGCTGGGCTGGGGCAGGGCTGGGGCAGGGCTGGGGCTGGGGCCTGGGCGCATCTGGGGCTGGGCTGGGGCAGGGCTGTGTCCGGGGCTGGGGCAGGGCTGGGGGCTGGGCTATGGCTGGGCAGGGTGCTGGAGCCAGGGCTGGGGCTGGGGCTGGGGCAGGGCTGGGACAGGGCTGTGGCTGAGGCAAGGTTGGGCTGGAGGCTGGTCTGGGGCTGGGGCTGTGGCTGGGGCAGGGTTGGGCTGGAGGCTGGGCTGGGGCTGAGGCTGGGCTGGGGCCAGGGCTGGAGGCAGGGGCAGGGATGGGGATGAGCTGGACTGGAAGCTGGGGCCGGGGCTGGGGCTGGGCTGGGGCTGAGCTGGGGCTGGGATGGGGGCTGGAGGCTGGGGCTGGGGCTGGGGCAGGGCAGGGATCGGGACTGGGGCCGGGGCTGGTATCGGGGTGGGGCAGGGCTGGGGCTGGGGTTGGGCTGGGGCTGGGTCTAGGCTGGGGCTTTGATGGGGGCTGGGGCCGGGGCTGGGGCCGGGGCTGGATCTACGCTGGGCCTGTGATGGGGGCTGGGGCCGGGGCTGGGTCAGGGGTGGAAGCAGGGCTAGGGCAGGGATAGGGCCGGGGCTGGGGCCGGGATTTGGGCTGGGCTGGGGGCTGGGGCCGGAGGTGGGGCTGGGGCTGACGGCAGGGCTGGGGCTGGGTGTACGCTGGGGCTGTGATGGGCGCTGGGGCTGGGTCTGGGTCGGGGCTGGGTGTGGGTCTGGGCTGGGGGCAGGGCTGGGGCAGGGCTGGGACCTGGGCGCATCTGGTGCTGGGCTGGGTGCTGGAGCCAGGACTGGGGCTGGGGCTGGGGAAGGGCTGGGACAGGGCTGGGGCTGGTGCAGGGTTGGGCTGGAGGCTGGGCTGGGGCTGGAGGGAGGGGCAGGGCTGGGGCAGGGCTGGGGCTGGGCTGGGGGCTGGAGCCGGGGTTGGGGCTGGGGCTGGGTGGGGCTGAGCTGGGGCCTGGGCTGGGGCTGAGCTGGGGCTGGGGCTGACACAGGGGCTGAGGAAGGGCTTGGGCTGGACTGGGAGCTGGAGCCGGGGCTACAGCTGGGGCTGGGTGGGGCTGAGCTGGGACTGGGATGGGGGCTGGAGGCTGGGCTGGCCCTGGGGCAGGGCTGGGGCAGGGCTGGGGCTCGTCTAGGTGCTGAAGCCGTGGCTGGGGCTGGGGCTGGTCTGGGGCTGAGCTGGGGCTGGGGCTGAGCTGGGGCTGGGGCTGACACAGGGGCTGAGGCAGGGCTTGGGCTGGGCTGGGGGCTGGAGCCGGGGCTACAGCTGGGGCTGGGTGGGGCTGAGCTGGGACTGGGATGGGGGCTGGAGGCTGGGCTGGCCCTGGGGCAGGGCTGGGGCAGGGCTGGGGCTCGTCTAGGGGCTGAAGCCGTGGCTGGGGCTGGGGCTGGTCTGGGGCTGAGCTGGGGCTGGGGCTGAGCTGGGGCTGGGGCTGACACAGGGGCTGAGGCAGGGCTTGGGCTGGGCTGGGGGCTGGAGCCGGGGCTACAGCTGCGGCAGGGTGGGGCTGAGCTGGGACTGGGATGGGGGCTGGAGGCTGGGCTGGGCTGGGGCAGGGCGGGGGGACAGGGCTGGGTCCGGGGCTGGAATCGGGGCTGGGGCAGGGCTGGGGCTGGGGTTGGGGCCGGGATTTGGGCTGGGCTGGGGGCAGGGCTGGGACAGGGCTGGGGCTGGGCTGGGGCCAGGGTAGGTATGGGGCTGGGCTGAGGTAGGGCTGGGGCAGGGCTGGAGCTGGGCTGGTCTCGAGGCTGGGGCCAGAGGTGGGGCTGGGGTTGCGGGCAGGGCTGGGGTAGGGGCTGGGATTTGTGCTGGGGGCAGGGCTGGGGCTGGGATGGGCTGGAGGCTAGGGCCAGAGCTGGGTCCGGGGCAGGAGCCGGGGCTGAGGGCTGGTCTGTGGCTGGGGAAGGGGTGGGCTGGAGTCTGGGCTGGAGCTGAGGCTGGGCTGGGGCCAAGGCTGGAGGCAGGGGCAGGGCTGGGGCAGGGCTGGGGCTGGGCTGGGGGCTGGAGCCGGGGTTGGGGCTGGGGCTGGGTGTGGCTGAGCTGGGGCTGGGGCTGGGGGCTGGAGGCTGGGCTGGAGCCGGGGCTGGAGTGGGGCTGAGCTGGGGCTGGTCTGCGGCCGGGGGCTGAGGCAGGGCTGGGGCTGGGGCCGGGGCAGGGATGGGGGCTGAGGCTGAGCTGGGGGTGGGGCAGGGCGGGGGACAGGGCTGGGGCTGGGCTGGGGGCCGAGGCTGGGGCCGGGGCTGGAATCTGGGCTGGAGAAGGGCTGGGGATGGGGCATGGGCCGGGGCTGGAATTGGGGCTGGGGTAGGGGCTGGGGCAGGGCTGGGGCAGGGCTGGGGCTGGGGCCTGGGCGCATCTGGGGCTGGTCTAGGGCAGGGCTATGTCCGGGGCTGGGGCAGGGCTGGGGGCTGGGCTATGGCTGGGCAGGGTGCTGGAGGCAGGGCTGGGGCTGGGGCTGGGGCCTGGGCGCATCTGGGGCAGGGCTGGGGCTGGGGCTGGGGAAGGGCTGGGACAGGGCTGGGGCTGGGCTGGGGGCAGGAGCCGGGGTTGGGGCTGGGGCTGGGTCCAGGCTGGGGCTGTGTGAGGGCTGGGTCCGGGGCTGGGACCATGATTTTGGGCTGGGCTTGGGCAAGGCGAGGCCAGGGCTGGGGGCTGGGCTGAGGCTGTGTTGGAGCTCGGCTGGGTCCGGGCTGGGTCCGGGGCTGGGTCCGGGCTGGGGGCTGGGCTGTGGCTGGGCAGGGTGCTGGAGCCAGGGTTGGGGCTGGGGCTGGGGAAGGGCTGGGACAGGGCTGGGGCTGAGACAAGGATGGGCTGGAGGCTGGTCTGTGGCTGGGGCTGGGGCTGGGGCAGGGTTGGGCTGGAGGCTGGGCTGGAGCCGGGGCTGGAGCTGGGGTGGTCTGGGGCTGAGCTGGGGCTGGTCTGCGGCCGGGGCTGAGGCAGGGCTGGGGCTGGGCTGGGGCCGGGGCTGGCACCGGCGACTGAGGCCGGGGCCAGGGCTGGAGCCGGGGCTGGGGGCTGGGATGGGGCTGAGGCTGGAGGCTGGGCTGGGGCTGAGCAGGGCCTGGGGCAGGGGCCTGGGCTGGGGTAGGGCTGGGGGAGGGGCCTGGGCTGGGGTAGGGCTGGAGGCTGGGTCCGGAGCTGGGTCCGGGGCTTTAGCCGGGGCTGGGGGCAGGGCTGGAGGCTGGGCTGAGGCTGAGCTGGGGGTCGGCTGGGGCTGGGGCTGGGGCGGGGGTGCATCTGGGGATGGGCTGGGGCAGGGCTGGGTCCGGGGCTGGGGCAGGGCTGAGGGCTGGTCTGTGGCTGGGGAAGGGTTGGGCTGGAGGCTGAGCTGGGGCTGAGGCTGGACTGGAGCTGGGGCTGGAGGCAGGGGCAGGGCTGGGGCAGGGCTGGGGCTGGGCTGGGGGCTGGAGCCGGGGTTGGGGCTGGGGCTGGGTGTGGCTGAGCTGGGGCTGGGGCTGGGGGCTGGAGGCTGGGCTGAGCTGGGGCAGGGCTGGGGATGACCTGGGGGCTGGCGCCGGGGTTGGGGCTGGGGCTGGGTGTGGCTGAGCTGGGGCTGGGGCTGGGGGCTGGGGCTGGGCTGGAGCCGGGGCTGGAGCTGGGGCTGAGCTGGGGCTGGTCGGCGGCCAGGGCTGAGGCAGGGCTGGGGCTGGGCTTTAAGCTGGAGCCAGGGCTGCAGCTGGGGCTGGGTGGGGCTGAGCTGGGACTGGGATGGGGGCTGGAGGCTGAGATGGGGCTGGGGCAGGGTGGGGGACAGGGCTGGGGCTGGGCTGGGGCCGAGGCTGGGGCCGGGGCTGGAATCGGGGCTGGGGCAGGGCTGGGGCTGGGATGGGGGCTGGAGGCTGAGCTGGGGCTGGGACAGGGCGGGGGACAGGGCTGGGGCTGGGGCTGGGCTGGCGCCGAGGTTAGTCTGGGGTCTGGGCTGCGGCTGAGCTGAGGCTGGGCTGGGTGCTGGAGGCAGGGCTGGGGCTGGGGCTGGGGAAGGGCTGGGACAGGGCTGGTGCTGAGTCAAGGTTGGGCTGGAGGCTGGTCTGGGGCTGGGGCTGTGGCTGGGGCAGGGTTGGGCTGGAGGCTGGGCTGGGGCTGAGGCTGGGCTGGGGCCAGGGCTGGAGGCAGGGGCAGGGATGGGGATGGGCTGGACTGGAGGCTGGGGCCAGGGCTGGGGCAGGGCAGGGATCGGGACTGGGGCCGGGGCTGGAATCGGGGTGGGGCAGGGCTGGGGCAGGGCAGGGATCGGGACTGGGGCCGGGGCTGGAATCGGGGTGGGGCAGGGCTGGGGCTGGGGTTGGGCTGGGGCTGGCTGTAGGCTGGGGCTTTGATGAAGGCTGGGGCTGGGGCTGGGTTGCGCTGAGGGCTGGTCTGTGGCTGGGGCAGGGGTGGGCTGGAGGCTGGGCTGGGGCTGAAGCTGGGCTGGGGCCGGGGCTGGAGGCAGGGGCAGGGCTGGGGCAGGGCTGGGCCTGGGCTGGGGCCTGGAGCCGGGGTTGGGGCTGGGGCGGGGTGGGGCTGAGCTGGGGCTGGGCTGGGGGCAGGGCTGGGACAGGGCTGGGGCTGGGGCTGGGCTGGGGCCAGGGTAGGTATGGGGCTGGGCTGAGGTAGGGCTGGGGCAGGGCTGGGGCTGGGCTGGTCTCGAGGCTGGGGCCAGAGGTGGGGCTGGGGTTGCGGGCAGGGCTGGGGTAGGGGCTGGGATTTGTGCTGGGGGCAGGGCTGGGGCTGGGATGGGCTGGAGGCTAGGGCCAGAGCTGGGTCCGGGGCAGGAGCCGGGGCTGAGGGCTGGTCTGTGGCTGGGGAAGGGGTGGGCTGGTGGCTGGGCTGGAGCTGAGGCTGGGCTGGGGCCGGGGCTGGAGGCAGGGGGCAGGGCTGGGGCTGGGCTGGGGGCTGGAGCCGGGGTTGGGGCTGGGTGGGGCTGAGCTGGGGCTGGGCTGGGGGCTGGAGGCTGGGCTGGGGCTGGGGCAGGGCTGGGGGCTCGTCTAGGTGCTGAAGCAGTGGCTGGGGCTGGGGCTGGGGCTGGTCTGGGGCTGAGCTGGGGCTGGGGCTGGGGCTGACACAGGGGCTGAGGCAGGGCTGCGGCTGGGCTGAGGCTGAGCTGGGGCTGGGGCTGGGGCTGGGGCTTGTGCTAGGGCTGGGGCTGCTCTGGGGCTGGTCTGCGGCCGGGGCTGAGGCAGGGCTGGGGCTGGGCTTTAAGCTGGAGCCGGGGCTGCAGCTGGGGCTGGGTGGGGCTGAGCTGGGACTGGAATGGGGGCTGGAGGCTGGGCTGGAGGCTGAGCTGGGGCTGGGGCAGTGTTGGGCTGGAGGCTGGGCTGGGGCTGGGGCTGAGGCTGGGCTGGGGCCGGGGCAGGGCGGGGAGCGGGGCTGCGGCCGGGGCTGGGGCTGGAGCTGGGGAAGGGCTGGGACAGGGCTGGGGCTGGGCTGGGGCAGGCGCCGGCGACTGAGGCTGGGGCCAGGGCTGGAGCCGGGGCTGGGGGCTGGGATGGGGCTGAGGCTGGAGGCTGGGCTGGGGCTGAGCAGGGCCTGGGGCAGGGGCCTGGGCTGGGGTAGGGCTGGGGCAGGGCTGGGGCCGGGCTGGAGGCTGGGTCCGGAGCTGGGTCCGGGGCTTTAGCCGGGGCTGGGGGCAGGGTTGCGGCTGGGCTGTGGCTGGGGAAGGGCTGGGACAGGGCTGCGGCTGGGCTGGGGCAGGCGCCGGCGACTGAGGCTGGGGCCAGGGCTGGAGCCGGGGCTGGGGGCTGGGATGGGGCTGAGGCTGGAGGCTGGGCTGGGGCTGAGCAGGGCCTGGGGCAGGGGCCTGGGCTGGGGTAGGGCTGGGGCAGGGCTGGGGCAGGGCTGGGGCCGGGTTGGAGGCTGGGTCCGGAGCTGGGTCCGGGGCTTTAGCCGGGGCTGGGGGCAGGGTTGCGGCTGGGCTGTGGCTGGGGAAGGGTTGGGCTGGAGGCTGAGCTGGGGCTGAGGCTGGACTGGAGCTGGGGCTGGATGCAGGGTGAAGGGCTGGGGCAGGGCTGGGGCAGGGCTGGGGGCAGGAGCCGGGGTTGGGGCTGGGGCTGGGTCCAGGCTGGGGCTGGGGGCTGGGCTGAGGCTGTGTTGGGGCTGGGCTGGGTCCGGGCTGGGTCCGGGGCTGTGTCCGGGCTGGGGGCTGGGCTGTGGCTGGGCAGGGTGCTGGAGGCAGGGTTGGGGCTGGGCCTGGGGCAGGGGAAGGGCTGGGACAGGGCTGGGGCTGAGACAAGGTTGGGCTGGAGGCTGGTCTGGGGCTGGGGCTGGGGCTGGGGCTGGGGCAGGGTTGGGCTGGAGGCTGGTCTGGGGCTGGGGCTGGGGCTGGGGCAGGGTTGGGCTGGAGGCTGGGCTGGAGCCGGGGCTGGAGCTGGGGTGGTCTGGGGCTGAGCTGGGGCTGGTCTGCGGCCGGGGCTGAGGCAGGGCTGGGGCTGGGCTTTAAGCTGGAGCCGGGACTGCAGCTGGGGCTGGGTGGGGCTGAGCTAGGACTGGGATGGGGGCTGGAGGCTGAGCTGGGGCTGGGGCAGGGCGGGGGACAGGGCTGGGGCTGGGCTGGGGCCAAGGCTGGGGCTGGGGCTGGGGCTGGCTGAGCTGGGGCTGGGGCTGGGGGCTGGAGGCTGGGGGCTGGAGGCTGGGCGCTGGAGGCTGGGCTGGAGGCTGAGCTGGGGCTGAGGCTGGACTGGAGCTGGGGCTGGAGGCAGGGGCAGGGCTGGGGCTGGGCTGGGGGCTGGAGCCGGGGTTGGGGCTGGGGCTGGGTGTGGCTGAGCTGGGGCTGGGGCTGGGGGCTGGAGGCTGGTCTGAGCTGGGGCAGGGCTGGGGATGGGCTGGGGGCTGGCGCTGGGGTTGGGGCTGGGGCTGGGTGTGGCTGAGCTGGGGCTGGGGCTGGGTGTGGCTGAGCTGGGGCTGGGGCTGGGGGGCTGGAGGCTGGGCTGGAGCCGGGGCTGGAGCTGGGGCTGAGCTGGGGCTGGTCGGCGGCCGGGGCTGAGGCAGGGCTGGGTCTGGGCTTTAAGCTGGAGCCAGGGCTGCAGCTGGGGCTGGGTGGGGCTGAGCTGGGACTGGGATGGGGGCTGGAGGCTGAGCTGGGGCTGGGGCAGGGCGGGGGACAGGGCTGGGGCTGGGCTGGGGCCAAGGCTGGGGCCGGGGCTGGAATCTGGGCTGGAGCAGGGCTGGGGATGGGGCATGGGCCGGGGCTGGAATTGGGGCTGGGGTAGGGCTGGGGCAGGGCTGTGGCTGGGTCTGGGCTAGGGCCAGGGTAGGTATGGGGCTGGGCTGAGGTAGGGCTTGGGCAGGGCTGTGGCTGGGCTGGGCTGGGGCAGGGCTCTGTCCGGGGCTGGGGCAGGGCTGGGGGCTGGGCTATGGCTGGGCAGGGTGCTGGAGCCAGTGCTGGGGCTGGGGCTGGGGCAGGGCTGGGACAACGCTGTGGCTGAGGCAAGGTTGGGCTGGAGGCCTGTCTGGGGCTGGGGCTGTGGCTGGGGCAGGGTTGGGCTGGAGGCTGGGCTGGGGCTGGGATGGGGGCTGGAGGCTGGGGCTGGGGCTGGGGCAGGGCAGGGATCGGGACTGGGGCTGGGGCTGGAATTGGGGTGGGGCAGGGCTGGGGCTGGGGTTGGGCTGGGGCTGGGTCTAGGCTGGGGCTTTGATGGGGGCTGGGGCCGGGGCTGGGGCTGGGGCTGGGGCTGGATCTACGCTGGGGCTGTGATGGGGGCTGGGGCCGGGGCTGGGTCAGGGGTGGAAGCAGGGCTAGGGCACGGATAGGGCCGGGGCTGGTGCTGGGATTTGGGCTGGGCTGGGGGCTGGGGCCGGAGGTGGGGCTGGGGCTGACGGCAGGGCTGGGGCTGGGTGTACGCTGGGGCTGTGATGGGCGCTGGGGCTGGGTCTGGGTCTGGGCTGGGGGCAGGGCTGGGGCAGGGCTGGGACCTGGGCGCATCTGGTGCTGGGCTGGGTGCTGGAGCCAGGACTGGGGCTGGGGCTGGGGAAGGGCTGGGACAGGGCTGGGGCTGGTGCAGGGTTGGGCTGGAGGCTGGGCTGGGGCTGGAGGGAGGGGCAGGGCTGGGGCAGGGCTGGGGCTGGGCTGGGGGCTGGAGCCGGGGTTGGGGCTGGGGCTGGGTGGGGCTGAGGTGGGGCCTGGGCTGGGGCTGAGCTGGGGCTGGGGCTGACACAGGGGCTGAGGCAGGGCTTGGGCTGGGCTGGGGGCTGGAGCCGGGGCTACAGCTGGGGCTGGGTGGGGCTGAGCTGGGACTGGGATGGGGGCTGGAGGCTGGGCTGGCCCTGGGGCAGGGCTGGGGCAGGGCTGGGGCTCGTCTAGGGGCTGAAGCCGTGGCTGGGGCTGGGGCTGTTCTGGGGCTGAGCTGGGGCTGGGGCTGAGCTGGGGCTGGGGCTGACACAGGGGCTGAGGCAGGGCTTGGGCTGGGCTGGGGGCTGGAGCCGGGGCTACAGCTGCGGCAGGGTGGGGCTGAGCTGGGACTGGGATGGGGGCTGGAGGCTGGGCTGGGCTGGGGCAGGGCGGGGGACAGGGCTGGGTCCGGGGCTGGAATCGGGGCTGGGGCAGGGCTGGGGCTGGGGTTGGGGCCGGGATTTGGGCTGGGCTGGGGGCAGGGCTGGGACAGGGCTGGGGCTGGGCTGAGGCCAGGGTAGGTATGGGGCTGGGCTGAGGTAGGGCTGGGGCAGGGCTGGAGCTGGGCTGGTCTCGAGGCTGGGGCCAGAGGTGGGGCTGGGGTTGCGGGCAGGGCTGGGGTAGGGGCTGGGATTTGTGCTGGGGGCAGGGCTGGGGCTGGGATGGGCTGGAGGCTAGGGCCAGAGCTGGGTCCGGGGCAGGAGCCGGGGCTGAGGGCTGGTCTGTGGCTGGGGAAGGGGTGGGCTGGAGTCTGGGCTGGAGCTGAGGCTGGGCTGGGGCCAAGGCTGGAGGCAGGGGCAGGGCTGGGGCAGGGCTGGGGCTGGGCTGGGGCTGGAGCCGGGGTTGGGGCTGGGGCTGGGTGGGGCTGAGCTGGGGCTGGGGCTGGGGCCGGGGCTGGGGAAGGGCTGAGGGCTGGTCTGTGGCTGGGGAAGGGTTGGGCTGGAGGCTGAGCTGGGGCTGAGGCTGGTCTGGGGCTGGGGCTGGGGCTGGGGCAGGGTTGGGCTGGAGGCTGGGCTGGAGCCGGGGCTGGAGCTGGGGTGGTCTGGGGCTGAGCTGGGGCTGGTCTGCGGCCGGGGCTGAGGCAGGGCTGGGGCTGGGCTTTAAGCTGGAGCCGGGACTGCAGCTGGGGCTGGGTGGGGCTGAGCTAGGACTGGGATGGGGGCTGGAGGCTGAGCTGGGGCTGGGGCAGGGCGGGGGGACAGGGCTGGGGCTGGGCTGGGGCCAAGGCTGGGGCTGGGGCTGGGGCTGGGGCTGGCTGAGCTGGGGCTGGAGGCTGGGCTGGGGCTGGGCTGGGGCCGGGGCTGGCACCGGCGACTGAGGCCGGGGCCAGGGCTGGAGCCGGGGCTGGGGGCTGGGATGGGGCTGAGGCTGGAGGCTGGGCTGGGGCTGAGCAGGGCCTGGGGCAGGGGCCTGGGCTGGGGTAGGGCTGGGGCAGGGGCCTGGGCTGGGGTAGGGCTGGAGGCTGGGTCCGGAGCTGGGTCCGGGGCTTTAGCCGGGGCTGGGGGCAGGGCTGGAGACTGGGCTGAGGCTGAGCTGGGGGTCGGCTGGGGCTGGGGCTGGGGCGCATCTGGGGATGGGCTGGGGCAGGGCTGAGGGCTGGTCTGTGGCTGGGGAAGGGTTGGGCTGGAGGCTGAGCTGGGGCTGAGGCTGGACTGGAGCTGGGGCTGGAGGCAGGGGCAGGGCTGGGGCTGGGCTGGGGGCTGGAGCCGGGGTTGGGGCTGGGGCTGGGTGTGGCTGAGCTGGGGCTGGGGCTGGGGGCTGGAGGCTGGGCTGAGCTGGGGCAGGGCTGGGGATGGGCTGGGGGCTGGCGCTGGGGTTGGGGCTGGGGCTGGGTGTGGCTGAGCTGGGGCTGGGGCTGGGTGTGGCTGAGCTGGGGCTGGGGCTGGGGGCTGGAGGCTGGGCTGGAGCCGGGGCTGGAGCTGGGGCTGAGCTGGGGCTGGTCGGCGGCCGGGGCTGAGGCAGGGCTGGGGCTGGGCTTTAAGCTGGAGCCAGGGCTGCAGCTGGGGCTGGGTGGGGCTGAGCTGGGACTGGGATGGGGGCTGGAGGCTGAGCTGGGGCTGGGGCAGGGCGGGGGACAGGGCTGGGGCTGGGATGGGGCCGAGGCTGGGGCCGGGGCTGGAATCGGGGCTGGGGCAGGGCTGGGGCTGGGATGGGGGCTGGAGGCTGAGCTGGGGCTGGGGCAGGGCGGGGGACAGGGCTGGGGCTGGGCTGGGGCCAAGGCTGGGGCCGGGGCTGGAATCTGGGCTGGAGCAGGGCTGGGGATGGGGCATGGGCCGGGGCTGGAATTGGGGCTGGGGTAGGGCTGGGGCAGGGCTGTGGCTGGGTCTGGGCTGGGGCCAGGGTAGGTATGGGGCTGGGCTGAGGTAGGGCTTGGGCAGGGCTGTGGCTGGGCTGGGCTGGGGCAGGGCTCTGTCCAGGGCTGGGGCAGGGCTGGGGGCTGGGCTATGGCTGGGCAGGGTGCTGGAGGCAGGGCTGGGGCTGGGGCTGGGGCAGGGCTGGGACAACGCTGTGGCTGAGGCAAGGTTGGGCTGGAGGCCTGTCTGGGGCTGGGGCTGTGGCTGGGGCAGGGTTGGGCTGGAGGCTGGGCTGGGGCTGAGGCTGGGCTGGGGCCAGGGCTGGAGGCAGGGGCAGGGATGGGGATGAGCTGGACTGGAAGCTGGGGCCGGGGCTGGGGCTGGGCTGGGGCTGAGCTGGGGCTGGGATGGGGGCTGGAGGCTGGGGCTGGGGCTGGGGCAGGGCAGGGATCGGGACTGGGGCCGGGGCTGGAATTGGGGTGGGGCAGGGCTGGGGCTGGGGTTGGGCTGGGGCTGGGTCTAGGCTGGGGCTTTGATGGGGGCTGGGGCCGGGGCTGGGTCAGGGGTGGAAGCAGGGCTAGGGCAGGGATAGGGCCGGGGCTGGGGCCGGGATTTGGGCTGGGCTGGGGGCTGGGGCCGGAGGTGGGGCTGGGGCTGACGGCAGGGCTGGGGCTGGGTGTACGCTGGGGCTGTGATGGGCGCTGGGGCTGGGTCTGGGTCTGGGCTGGGGGCAGGGCTGGGGCAGGGCTGGGGCTGGGGTGGCGTTGGGGTTGGGCTGGGGGCTGGGCTGGGGCTGGGTTGGGGCTGGGCTGGGGCAGGGCTGGGGCGGGGCTGGGGCCTGGGCGCATCTGGGGCTGGGCTGGGTGCTGGAGCCAGGACTGGGGCTGGGGCAGGGGAAGGGCTGAGACAGGGCTGGGACTGGTGCAGGGTTGGGCTGGAGGCTGGGCTGGGGCTGAAGCTGGGCTGGGGCCGGGGCTGGAGGCAGGGGCAGGGCTGGGGCAGGGCTGGGGCTGGGCTGGGGGCTGGAGCCGGGGTTGGGGCTGGGGCTGGGTGGGGCTGAGGCAGGGCTTGGGCTGGGCTGGGGGCTGGAGCTGGGGCTACAGCTGGGGCTGGGTGGGGCTGAGCTGGGACTGGGATGGGGGCTGGAGGCTGGGCTGGGACTGGGGCAGGGCGGGGGACAGGGCTGGGTCCGGGGCTGGAATCGGGGCTGGGGCAGGGCTGGGGCTGGGGTTGGGGCCGGGATTTGGGCTGGGCTGGGGCCAGGGTAGGTATGGGGCTGGGCTGAGGTAGGGCTGGGGCAGGGCTGGGGCTGGGCTGGTCTCGAGGCTGGGGCCAGAGGTGGGGCTGGGGTAGGGGCTGGGATTTGTGCTGGGGGCAGGGCTGGGGCTGGGATGGGCTGGAGGCTAGGGCCAGAGCTGGGTCCGGGGCTGGAGCCGGGGCTGAGGGCTGGTCTGTGGCTGGGGCAGGGGTGGGCTGGAGTCTGGGCTGGAGCTGAGGCTGGGCTGGGGCCGGGGCTGGAGGCAGGGGCAGGGCTGGGGCAGGGCTGGGGCTGGGCTGGGGGCTGGAGCCGGGGTTGGGGCTGGGGCTGGGTGGGGCTGAGCTGGGGCTGGGCTGGGGGCTGGAGGCTGGGCTGGGGCTGGGGCAGGGCTGGGGCAGGGCTGGGGCTCGTCTAGGTGCTGAAGCCGTGGCTGGGGCTGGGGCTGGTCTGGGGCTGAGCTGGGGCTGGGGCTGAGCTGGGGCTGGGGCTGACACAGGGGCTGAGGCAGGGCTGCGGCTGGGCTGAGGCTGAGCTGGGGCTGGGGCTGGGGCCGGGGCTGGGGCTTGTGCTGGGGCTGCTCGGGGGCTGGAGGCTGGGCTGGAGGCTGAGCTGGGGCTGGGGCAGTGTTGGGCTGGAGGCTGGGCTGGGGCTGGGGCTGGGGCTGAGGCTGGGCTGGGGCCGGGGCTGAGGCTGGGCTGGGGCCGGGGCAGGGCGGGGAGCGGGGCTGCGGCCGGGGCTGGGGCTGGGGCTGGGGAAGGGCTGGGACAGGGCTGGGGCTGGGCTGGGGCCGGGGCAGGCGCCGGCGACTGAGGCTGGGGCCAGGACTGGGTCCGGGGCTGGGTCCGGGCTGGGGGCTGGGCTGTGGCTGGGTTGGGGCTGGGCTGGGTCCGGGCTGGGTCCGGGGCTGTGTACGGGCTGGGGGCTGGGCTGTGGCTGGGCAGGGTGCTGGAGTCAGGGTTGGGGCTGGGGCTGGGGAAGGGCTGGGACAGGGCTGGGGCTGAGGCAAGGTTGGGCTGGAGGCTGGTCTGGGGCTGGGGCTGTGGCTGGGGCAGGGTTGGGCTGGAGGCTGGGCTGGAGCCGGGGCTGGAGCTGGGGTGGTCTGGGGCTGAGCTGGGGCTGGTCTGCGGCCGGGGCTGAGGCAGGGCTGGGGCTGGGCTTTAAGCTGGAGCCGGGGCTGCAGCTGGGGCTGGGTGGGGCTGAGCTAGGACTGGGATGGGGGCTGGAGGCTGATCTGGGGCTGGGGCAGGGCGGGGGACAGGGCTGGGGCTGGGGCTGGGGCTGGGGCTGGCTGAGCTGGGGCTGGGGCTGGGTGCTGGAGGCTGGGCTGGGGCTGGGCTGGGGCCGGGGCTGGCACCGGCGACTGAGGCTGGGGCCAGGGCTGGAGCCGGGGCTGGGGGCAGGGATGGGGCTGAGGCTGGAGGCTGGGCTGGGGCTGAGCAGGGCCTGGGGCAGGGGCCTGGGCTGGGGTAGGGCTGGGGCAGGGCTGGGGCTGGGCTGGAGGCTGGGTCCGGAGCTGGGTCCGGGGCTTCAGCCGGGGCTGGGGGCAGGGCTGGAGGCTGGGTCCGGAGCTGGGTCCGGGGCTTTAGCCAGGGCTGGGGGCAGGGCTGGAGGCTGGGCTGAGGCTGAGCTGGGGGTCGGCTGGGGCTGGGGCTGGGGCGGGGGTGCATCTGGGGATGGGCTGGGGCAGGGCTGAGGGCTGGTCTGTGGCTGGGGAAGGGTTGGGCTGGAGGCTGAGCTGGGGCTAAGGCTGGGCTGGAGCTGGGGCTGGAGGCAGGGGCAGGGCTGGGGCTGGGCTGGGGGCTGGAGCCGGGGTTGGGGCTGGGGCTGGGTGTGGCTGAGCTGGGGCTGGGGCTGGGGGTGGAGGCTGGGCTGGGGCTGGTCTGCGGCAGGGCTGGGGCTGGGGCCGGGGCAGGGATGGGGGCTGGAGGCTGAGCTGGGGCTGGGGCAGGGCGGGGGACAGGGCTGGGGCCGAGGCTGGGGCCGGGGCTGGAATCTGGGCTGGAGCAGGGCTGGGGATGGGGCATGGGCCGGGGCTGGAATTGGGGCTGGGGTAGGGCTGGGGCAGGGCTGGGGCAGCGCTGGGGCTGGGGCCTGGGCGCATCTGGGGCTGGTCTAGGGCAGGGCTATGTCCGGGGCTGGGGCAGGGCTGGGGGCTGGGCTATGGCTGGGCAGGGTGCTGGAGGCAGGGCTGGGGCTGGGGCTGGGGCTGGGGCCTGGGCGCATCTGGGGCTGGGCTGGGGCAGGGCTGTGTCCGGGGCTGGGGCAGGGCTGGGGGCTGGGCTGTGGCTGGGCAGGGTGCTGGAGGCAGGGCTGGGGCTGGGGCTGGGGAAGGGCTGGGACAGGGCTGGGGCTGGGCTGGGGGCAGGAGCCGGGGTTGGGGCTGGGGCTGGGTCCAGGCTGGGGCTGTGTGAGGGCTGGGTCCGGGGTTGGGACCATGATTTGGGCTGGGCTTGGGCAGGGCGAGGCCAGGGCTGGGGGCTGGGCTGAGGCTGTGTTGGGGCTGGGCTGGGTCCGGGCTGGGTCCGGGGCTGGGTCCGGGCTGGGGGCTGGGCTGTGGCTGGGCAGTGTGCTGGAGGCAGGGTTGGGGCTGGGGCTGGGGCTGGGGAAGGGCTGGGACAGGGCTGGGGCTGAGACAAGGTTGGGCTGGAGGCTGGTCTGTGGCTGGGGCTGGGGCAGGGTTGGGCTGGAGGCTGGGCTGGAGCCGGGGCTGGAGCTGGGGTGGTCTGGGGCTGAGCTGGGGCTGGTCTGCGGCCGGGGCTGAGGCAGGGCTGGGGCTGGGCTTTAAGCTGGAGCCGGGACTGCAGCTGGGGCTGGGTGGGGCTGAGCTAGGACTGGGATGGGGGCTGGAGGCTGAGCTGGGGCTGGGGCAGGGCGGGGGACAGGGCTGGGGCTGGGCTGGGGCCAAGGCTGGGGCTGGGGCTGGGGCTGGCTGACCTGGGGCTGGGGCTGGGTGCTGGAGGCTGGGGGCTGGAGGCTGGGCTGGGGCTGGGCTGGGGGCTGGGATGGGGCTGAGGCTGGAGGCTGGGCTGGGGCTGAGCAGGGCCTGGGGCAGGGGCCTGGGCTGGGGTAGGGCTGGGGCAGGGGCCTGGGCTGGGGTAGGGCTGGAGGCTGGGTCCGGAGCTGGGTCCGGGGCTTTAGCCGGGGCTGGGGGCAGGGCTGGAACCTGGGCTGAGGCTGAGCTGGGGGTCGGCTGGGGCTGGGGCAGGGGCGGGGGTGCATCTGGGGATGGGCTGGGGCAGGGCTGGGTCCAGGGCTGGGGCAGGGCTGAGGGCTGGTCTGTGGCTGGGGAAGGGTTGGGCTGGAGGCTGAGCTGGGGCTGAGGCTGGGCTGGGGCCGGGGCTGGAATCGGGGTGGGGCAGGGCTGGGGCTGGGGTTGGGCTGGGGCTGGGTGTAGGCTGGGGCTTTGATGAAGGCTGGGGCTGGGGCTGGGTTGCGCTGAGGGCTGGTCTGTGGCTGGGGCAGGGGTGGGCTGGAGGCTGGGCTGGGGTGAAGCTGGGCTGGGGCCGGGGCTGGAGGCAGGGGCAGGGCTGGGGCAGGGCTGGGCCTGGGCTGGGGGCTGGAGCCGGGGTTGGGGCGGGGTGGGGCTGAGCTGGGGCTGGGCTGGGGGCAGGGCTGGGACAGGGCTGGGGCTGGGGCTGGGCTGGGGCCAGGGTAGGTATGGGGCTGGGCTAAGGTAGGGCTGGGGCAGGGCTGGGGCTGGGCTGGTCTCAAGGCTGGGGCCAGAGGTGGGGCTGGGGTTGCGGGCAGGGCTGGGGTAGGGGCTGGGATTTGTGCTGGGGGCAGGGCTGGGGCTGGGATGGGCTGGAGGCTAGGGCCAGAGCTGGGTCCAGGGCTGGAGCCGGGGCTGAGGGCTGGTCTGTGGCTGGGGAAGGGGTGGGCTGGAGTCTGGGCTGGAGCTGAGGCTGGGCTGGGGCCGGGGCTGGAGGCAGGGGCAGGGCTGGGGCAGGGCTGGGGCTGGGCTGGGGGCTGGAGCCGGGGTTGGGGCTGGGGCTGGGTGGGGCTGAGCTGGGGCTGGGCTGGGGGCTGGAGGCTGGGCTGGGGCTGGGGCAGGGCTGGGGCTCGTCTAGGTGCTGAAGCAGTGGCTGGGGCTGGGGCTGGTCTGGGGCTGAGCTGGGGCTGGGGCTGAGCTGGGGCTGGGGCTGAGCTGGGGCTGAGGCAGGGCTGCGGCTGGGCTGAGGCTGAGCTGGGGCTGGGGCTGGGGCTGGGGCCGGGGCTGGGGCTTGTGCTAGGGCTTGGGCTGCTCTGGGGCTGGTCTGCGGCCGGGGCTGAGGCAGGGCTGGGGCTGGGCTTTAAGCTGGAGCCGGGGCTGCAGCTGGGGCTGGGTGGGGCTGAGCTGGGACTGGAATGGGGGCTGGAGGCTGGGCTGGAGGCTGAGCTGGGGCTGGGGCAGTGTTGGGCTGGAGGCTGGGCTGGGGCTGGGGCTGAGGCTGGGCTGGGGCCGGGGCTGAGGCTGGGCTGGGGCCGGGGCAGGCGCCGGCGACTGAGGCTGGGGCCAGGGCTGGGGGCTGGGATGGGGCTGAGGCTGGAGGCTGGGCTGGGGCTGAGCAGGGCCTGGGGCAGGGGCCTAGGCTGGGGTAGGGCTGGGGCAGGGCTGGGGCCGGGCTGGAGGCTGGGGCCGGAGCTGGGTCCGGGGCTTTAGCCGGGGCTGGGGGCAGGGTTGCGGCTGGGCTGTGGCTGGGGAAGGGTTGGGCTGGAGGCTGAGCTGGGGCTGAGGCTGGAGGCAGGGGAAGGGCTGGGGCAGGGCTGGGGCTGGGCTGGGCTGGGGCCGGGGCTGGAATCGGGGTGGGGCAGGGCTGGGGCTGGGGTTGGGCTGGGGCTGGGTGTAGGCTGGGGCTTTGATGAAGGCTGGGGCTGGGGCTGGGTTGCGCTGAGGGCTGGTCTGTGGCTGGGGCAGGGGTGGGCTGGAGGCTGGGCTGGGGTGAAGCTGGGCTGGGGCCGGGGCTGGAGGCAGGGGCAGGGCTGGGGCAGGGCTGGGCCTGGGCTGGGGGCTGGAGCCGGGGTTGGGGCGGGGGTGGGGCTGAGCTGGGGCTGGGCTGGGGGCAGGGCTGGGACAGGGCTGGGGCTGGGGCTGGGCTGGGGCCAGGGTAGGTATGGGGCTGGGCTAAGGTAGGGCTGGGGCAGGGCTGGGGCTGGGCTGGTCTCAAGGCTGGGGCCAGAGGTGGGGCTGGGGTTGCGGGCAGGGCTGGGGTAGGGGCTGGGATTTGTGCTGGGGGCAGGGCTGGGGCTGGGATGGGCTGGAGGCTAGGGCCAGAGCTGGGTCCAGGGCTGGAGCCGGGGCTGAGGGCTGGTCTGTGGCTGGGGAAGGGGTGGGCTGGAGTCTGGGCTGGAGCTGAGGCTGGGCTGGGGCCGGGGCTGGAGGCAGGGGCAGGGCTGGGGCAGGGCTGGGGCTGGGCTGGGGGCTGGAGCCGGGGTTGGGGCTGGGGCTGGGTGGGGCTGAGCTGGGGCTGGGCTGGGGGCTGGAGGCTGGGCTGGGGCTGGGGCAGGGCTGGGGCTCGTCTAGGTGCTGAAGCAGTGGCTGGGGCTGGGGCTGGTCTGGGGCTGAGCTGGGGCTGGGGCTGAGCTGGGGCTGGGGCTGAGCTGGGGCTGAGGCAGGGCTGCGGCTGGGCTGAGGCTGAGCTGGGGCTGGGGCTGGGGCTGGGGCCGGGGCTGGGGCTTGTGCTAGGGCTTGGGCTGCTCTGGGGCTGGTCTGCGGCCGGGGCTGAGGCAGGGCTGGGGCTGGGCTTTAAGCTGGAGCCGGGGCTGCAGCTGGGGCTGGGTGGGGCTGAGCTGGGACTGGAATGGGGGCTGGAGGCTGGGCTGGAGGCTGAGCTGGGGCTGGGGCAGTGTTGGGCTGGAGGCTGGGCTGGGGCTGGGGCTGAGGCTGGGCTGGGGCCGGGGCTGAGGCTGGGCTGGGGCCGGGGCAGGCGCCGGCGACTGAGGCTGGGGCCAGGGCTGGGGGCTGGGATGGGGCTGAGGCTGGAGGCTGGGCTGGGGCTGAGCAGGGCCTGGGGCAGGGGCCTAGGCTGGGGTAGGGCTGGGGCAGGGCTGGGGCCGGGCTGGAGGCTGGGGCCGGAGCTGGGTCCGGGGCTTTAGCCGGGGCTGGGGGCAGGGTTGCGGCTGGGCTGTGGCTGGGGAAGGGTTGGGCTGGAGGCTGAGCTGGGGCTGAGGCTGGAGGCAGGGGAAGGGCTGGGGCAGGGCTGGGGCTGGGCTGGGGGCAGGAGCCGGGGTTGGGGCTGGGGCTGGGTCCAGGCTGGGGCTGTGTGGCGGCTGGGTCCGGGGCTGGGACCATGATTTGGGCTGGGCTGGGGGCAGGGCGAGGCCAGGGCTGGGGGCTGGGCTGAGGCTGTGTTGGGGCTGGGCTGGGTCCGGGCTGGGTCCGGGGCTGGGTCCGGGCTGGGGGCTGGGCTGTGGCTGGGCAGGGTGCTGGAGGCAGGGTTGGGGCTGGGGCTGGGGCAGGGGAAGGGCTGGGACAGGGCTGGGGCTGAGACAAGGTTGGGCTGGAGGCTGGGCTGGGGCTGGGGCTGGGGCTGGGGCAGGGTTGGGCTGGAGGCTGGGCTGGAGCCGGGGCTGGAGCTGGGGCTGGGTGGGGCTGAGCTGGGACTGGGATGGGGGCTGGAGGCTGAGCTGGGGCTGGGGCAGGGCGGAGGACAGGGCTGGGGCTGGGCTGGGGCCAAGGCTGGGGCCGGGGCTGGAATCTGGGCTGGAGCAGGGCTGGGGATGGGGCATGGGCCGGGGCTGGAATTGGGGCTGGGGTAGGGCTGGGGCAGGGCTGTGGCTGGGTCTGGGCTGGGGCCAGGGTAGGTATGGGGCTGGGCTGAGGTAGGGCTTGGGCAGGGCTGTGGCTGGGCTGGGCTGGGGCAGGGCTCTGTCCGGGGCTGGGGCAGGGCTGGGGGCTGGGCTATGGCTGGGCAGGGTGCTGGAGCCAGGGCTGGGGCTGGGGCTGGGGCAGGGCTGGGACAACGCTGTGGCTGAGGCAAGGTTGGGCTGGAGGCCTGTCTGGGGCTGGGGCTGTGGCTGGGGCAGGGTTGGGCTGGAGGCTGGGCTGGGGCTGGGATGGGGGCTGGAGGCTGGGGCTGGGGCAGGGCAGGGATCGGGACTGGGGCCGGGGCTGGAATTGGGGTGGGGCAGGGCTGGGGATGGGGTTGGGCTGGGGCTGGGTCTAGGCTGGGGCTTTGATGGGGGCTGGGGCCGGGGCTGTGGCTGGGGCTGGGGCTGGATCTACGCTGGGGCTGTGATGGGGGCTGGGGCCGGGGCTGGGTCAGGGGTGGAAGCAGGGCTAGGGCAGGGATAGGGCCGGGGCTGGGGCTGGGATTTGGGCTGGGCTGGGGGCTGGGGCCGGAGGTGGGGCTGGGGCTGACGGCAGGGCTGGGGCTGGGTGTACGCTGGGGCTGTGATGGGCGCTGGGGCTGGGTCTGGGTCTGGGCTGGGGGCAGGGCTGGGGCAGGGCTGGGACCTGGGCGCATCTGGTGCTGGGCTGGGTGCTGGAGCCAGGACTGGGGCTGGGGCTGGGGAAGGGCTGGGACAGGGCTGGGGCTGGTGCAGGGTTGGGCTGGAGGCTGGGCTGGGGCTGGAGGGAGGGGCAGGGCTGGGGCAGGGCTGGGGCTGGGCTGGGGGCTGGAGCCGGGGTTGGGGCTGGGGCTGGGTGGGGCTGAGGTGGGGCCTGGGCTGGGGCTGAGCTGGGGCTGGGGCTGACACAGGGGCTGAGGCAGGGCTTGGGCTGGGCTGGGGGCTGGAGCCGGGGCTACAGCTGGGGCTGGGTGGGGCTGAGCTGGGACTGGGATGGGGGCTGGAGGCTGGGCTGGCCCTGGGGCAGGGCTGGGGCAGGGCTGGGGCTCGTCTAGGGGCTGAAGCCGTGGCTGGGGCTGGGGCTGTTCTGGGGCTGAGCTGGGGCTGGGGCTGAGCTGGGGCTGGGGCTGACACAGGGGCTGAGGCAGGGCTTGGGCTGGGCTGGGGGCTGGAGCCGGGGCTACAGCTGCGGCAGGGTGGGGCTGAGCTGGGACTGGGATGGGGGCTGGAGGCTGGGCTGGGCTGGGGCAGGGCGGGGGACAGGGCTGGGTCCGGGGCTGGAATCGGGGCTGGGGCAGGGCAGGGGCTGGGGTTGGGGCCGGGATTTGGGCTGGGCTGGGGGCAGGGCTGGGACAGGGCTGGGGCTGGGCTGGGGCCAGGGTAGGTATGGGGCTGGGCTGAGGTAGGGCTGGTGCAGGGCTGGAGCTGGGCTGGTCTCGAGGCTGGGGCCAGAGGTGGGGCTGGGGTTGCGGGCAGGGCTGGGGTAGGGGCTGGGATTTGTGCTGGGGGCAGGGCTGGGGCTGGGATGGGCTGGAGGCTAGGGCCAGAGCTGGGTCCGGGGCAGGAGCCGGGGCTGAGGGCTGGTCTGTGGCTGGGGAAGGGGTGGGCTGGAGTCTGGGCTGGAGCTGAGGCTGGGCTGGGGCCAAGGCTGGAGGCAGGGGCAGGGCTGGGGCAGGGCTGGGGCTGGGCTGGGGGCTGGAGCCGGGGTTGGGGCTGGGGCTGGGTGGGGCTGAGCTGGGGCTGGGGCTGGGGCCGGGGCTGGGGAAGGGCTGAGGGCTGGTCTGTGGCTGGGGAAGGGTTGGGCTGGAGGCTGAGCTGGGGCTGAGGCTGGTCTGGGGCTGGGGCTGGGGCTGGGGCAGGGTTGGGCTGGAGGCTGGGCTGGAGCCGGGGCTGGAGCTGGGGTGGTCTGGGGCTGAGCTGGGGCTGGTCTGCGGCCGGGGCTGAGGCAGGGCTGGGGCTGGGCTTTAAGCTGGAGCCGGGACTGCAGCTGGGGCTGGGTGGGGCTGAGCTAGGACTGGGATGGGGGCTGGAGGCTGAGCTGGGGCTGGGGCAGGGCGGGGGACAGGGCTGGGGCTGGGCTGGGGCCAAGGCTGGGGCTGGGGCTGGGGCTGGCTGAGCTGGGGCTGGAGGCTGGGCTGGGGCTGGGCTGGGGCCGGGGCTGGCACCGGCGACTGAGGCCGGGGCCAGGGCTGGAGCCGGGGCTGGGGGCTGGGATGGGGCTGAGGCTGGAGGCTGGGCTGGGGCTGAGCAGGGCCTGGGGCAGGGGCCTGGGCTGGGGTAGGGCTGGGGCAGGGGCCTGGGCTGGGGTAGGGCTGGAGGCTGGGTCCGGAGCTGGGTCCGGGGCTTTAGCCGGGGCTGGGGGCAGGGCTGGAGACTGGGCTGAGGCTGAGCTGGGGGTCGGCTGGGGCTGGGGCTGGGGCGCATCTGGGGATGGGCTGGGGCAGGGCTGAGGGCTGGTCTGTGGCTGGGGAAGGGTTGGGCTGGAGGCTGAGCTGGGGCTGAGGCTGGACTGGAGCTGGGGCTGGAGGCAGGGGCAGGGCTGGGGCAGGGCTGGGGGCTGGAGCCGGGGTTGGGGCTGGGGCTGGGTGTGGCTGAGCTGGGGCTGGGGCTGGGGGCTGGAGGCTGGTCTGAGCTGGGGCAGGGCTGGGGATGGGCTGGGGGCTGGCGCTGGGGTTGGGGCTGGGGCTGGGTGTGGCTGAGCTGGGGCTGGGGCTGGGTGTGGCTGAGCTGGGGCTGGGGGCTGGGGGCTGGAGGCTGGGCTGGAGCCGGGGCTGGAGCTGGGGCTGAGCTGGGGCTGGTCGGCGGCCGGGGCTGAGGCAGGGCTGGGGCTGGGCTTTAAGCTGGAGCCAGGGCTGCAGCTGGGGCTGGGTGGGGCTGAGCTGGGACTGGGATGGGGGCTGGAGGCTGAGCTGGGGCTGGGGCAGGGCGGGGGACAGGGCTGGGGCTGGGCTGGGGCCGAGGCTGGGGCCGGGGCTGGAATCGGGGCTGGGGCAGGGCTGGGGCTGGGATGGGGGCTGGAGGCTGAGCTGGGGCTGGGGCAGGGCGGGGGACAGGGCTGGGGCTGGGCTGGGGCCAAGGCTGGGGCCGGGGCTGGAATCTGGGCTGGAGCAGGGCTGGGGATGGGGCATGGGCCGGGGCTGGAATTGGGGCTGGGGTAGGGCTGGGGCAGGGCTGTGGCTGGGTCTGGGCTGGGGCCAGGGTAGGTATGGGGCTGGGCTGAGGTAGGGCTTGGGCAGGGCTGTGGCTGGGCTGGGCTGGGGCAGGGCTCTGTCCGGGGCTGGGGCAGGGCTGGGGGCTGGGCTATGGCTGGGCAGGGTGCTGGAGCCAGGGCTGGGGCTGGGGCTGGGGCAGGGCTGGGACAACGCTGTGGCTGAGGCAAGGTTGGGCTGGAGGCCTGTCTGGGGCTGGGGCTGTGGCTGGGGCAGGGTTGGGCTGGAGGCTGGGCTGGGGCTGAAGCTGGGCTGGGGCCAGGGCTGGAGGCAGGGGCAGGGATGGGGATGAGCTGGACTGGAAGCTGGGGCCGGGGCTGGGGCTGGGCTGGGGCTGAGCTGGGGCTGGGATGGGGGCTGGAGGCTGGGGCTGGGGCTGGGGCAGGGCAGGGATCGGGACTGGGGCCGGGGCTGGAATTGGGGTGGGGCAGGGCTGGGGCTGGGGTTGGGCTGGGGCTGGGTCTAGGCTGGGGCTTTGATGGGGGCTGGGGCCGGGGCTGGGTCAGGGGTGGAAGCAGGGCTAGGGCAGGGATAGGGCCGGGGCTGGGGCCGGGATTTGGGCTGGGCTGGGGGCTGGGGCCGGAGGTGGGGCTGGGGCTGACGGCAGGGCTGGGGCTGGGTGTACGCTGGGGCTGTGATCTGGGTCTGGGCTGGGGGCAGGGCTGGGGCAGGGCTGGGGCTGGGGTGGCATTGGGGTTGGGCTGGGGGCTGGGCTGGGGCTGGGTTGGGGCTGGGCTGGGGCAGGGCTGGGGCGGGGCTGGGGCCTGGGCGCATCTGGGGCTGGGCTGGGTGCTGGAGCCAGGACTGGGGCTGGGGCAGGGGAAGGGCTGAGACAGGGCTGGGACTGGTGCAGGGTTGGGCTGGAGGCTGGGCTGGGGCTGAAGCTGGGCTGGGGCCGGGGCTGGAGGCAGGGGCAGGGCTGGGGCAGGGCTGGGGCTGGGCTGGGGGCTGGAGCCGGGGTTGGGGCTGGGGCTGGGTGGGGCTGAGGCAGGGCTTGGGCTGGGCTGGGGGCTGGAGCTGGGGCTACAGCTGGGGCTGGGTGGGGCTGAGCTGGGACTGGGATGGGGGCTGGAGGCTGGGCTGGGACTGGGGCAGGGCGGGGGACAGGGCTGGGTCCGGGGCTGGAATCGGGGCTGGGGCAGGGCTGGGGCTGGGGTTGGGGCCGGGATTTGGGCTGGGCTGGGGCCAGGGTAGGTATGGGGCTGGGCTGAGGTAGGGCTGGGGCAGGGCTGGGGCTGGGCTGGTCTCGAGGCTGGGGCCAGAGGTGGGGCTGGGGTAGGGGCTGGGATTTGTGCTGGGGGCAGGGCTGGGGCTGGGATGGGCTGGAGGCTAGGGCCAGAGCTGGGTCCGGGGCTGGAGCCGGGGCTGAGGGCTGGTCTGTGGCTGGGGCAGGGGTGGGCTGGAGTCTGGGCTGGAGCTGAGGCTGGGCTGGGGCCGGGGCTGGAGGCAGGGGCAGGGCTGGGGCAGGGCTGGGGCTGGGGGCTGGAGCCTGGGTTGGGGCTGGGGCTGGGTGGGGCTGAGCTGGGGCTGGGCTGGGGGCTGGAGGCTGGGCTGGGGCTGGGGCAGGGCTGGGGCAGGGCTGGGGCTCGTCTAGGTGCTGAAGCCGTGGCTGGGGCTGGGGCTGGTCTGGGGCTGAGCTGGGGCTGGGGCTGAGCTGGGGCTGGGGCTGACACAGGGGCTGAGGCAGGGCTGCGGCTGGGCTGAGGCTGAGCTGGGGCTGGGGCTGGGGCCGGGGCTGGGGCTTGTGCTGGGGCTGCTCGGGGGCTGGAGGCTGGGCTGGAGGCTGAGCTGGGGCTGGGGCAGTGTTGGGCTGGAGGCTGGGCTGGGGCTGGGGCTGAGGCTGGGCTGGGGCCGGGGCTGAGGCTGGGCTGGGGCCGGGGCAGGGCGGGGAGCGGGGCTGCGGCCGGGGCTGGGGCTGGGGCTGGGGAAGGGCTGGGACAGGGCTGGGGCTGGGCTGGGGCCGGGGCAGGCGCCGGCGACTGAGGCTGGGGCCAGGACTGGGTCCGGGGCTGGGTCCGGGCTGGGGGCTGGGCTGTGGCTGGGTTGGGGCTGGGCTGGGTCCGGGCTGGGTCCGGGGCTGTGTACGGGCTGGGGGCTGGGCTGTGGCTGGGCAGGGTGCTGGAGTCAGGGTTGGGGCTGGGGCTGGGGAAGGGCTGGGACAGGGCTGGGGCTGAGGCAAGGTTGGGCTGGAGGCTGGTCTGGGGCTGGGGCTGTGGCTGGGGCAGGGTTGGGCTGGAGGCTGGGCTGGAGCCGGGGCTGGAGCTGGGGTGGTCTGGGGCTGAGCTGGGGCTGGTCTGCGGCCGGGGCTGAGGCAGGGCTGGGGCTGGGCTTTAAGCTGGAGCCGGGGCTGCAGCTGGGGCTGGGTGGGGCTGAGCTAGGACTGGGATGGGGGCTGGAGGCTGATCTGGGGCTGGGGCAGGGCGGGGGACAGGGCTGGGGCTGGGCTGGGGCCAAGGCTGGGGCTGGGGCTGGGGCTGGCTGAGCTGGGGCTGGGGCTGGGTGCTGGAGGCTGGGGGCTGGAGGCTGGGCTGGGGCCGGGGCTGGCACCGGCGACTGAGGCTGGGGCCAGGGCTGGAGCCGGGGCTGGGGGCAGGGATGGGGCTGAGGCTGGAGGCTGGGCTGGGGCTGAGCAGGGCCTGGGGCAGGGGCCTGGGCTGGGGTAGGGCTGGGGCAGGGCTGGGGCTGGGCTGGAGGCTGGGTCCGGAGCTGGGTCCGGGGCTTCAGCCGGGGCTGGGGGCAGGGCTGGAGGCTGGGTCCGGAGCTGGGTCCGGGGCTTTAGCCAGGGCTGGGGGCAGGGCTGGAGGCTGGGCTGAGGCTGAGCTGGGGGTCGGCTGGGGCTGGGGCTGGGGCGGGGGTGCATCTGGGGATGGGCTGGGGCAGGGCTGAGGGCTGGTCTGTGGCTGGGGAAGGGTTGGGCTGGAGGCTGAGCTGGGGCTAAGGCTGGGCTGGAGCTGGGGCTGGAGGCAGGGGCAGGGCTGGGGCTGGGCTGGGGGCTGGAGCCGGGGTTGGGGCTGGGGCTGGGTGTGGCTGAGCTGGGGCTGGGGCTGGGGGTGGAGGCTGGGCTGGGGCTGGTCTGCGGCAGGGCTGGGGCTGGGGCCGGGGCAGGGATGGGGGCTGGAGGCTGAGCTGGGGCTGGGGCAGGGCGGGGGACAGGGCTGGGGCCGAGGCTGGGGCCGGGGCTGGAATCTGGGCTGGAGCAGGGCTGGGGATGGGGCATGGGCCGGGGCTGGAATTGGGGCTGGGGTAGGGCTGGGGCAGGGCTGGGGCAGCGCTGGGGCTGGGGCCTGGGCGCATCTGGGGCTGGTCTAGGGCAGGGCTATGTCCGGGGCTGGGGCAGGGCTGGGGGCTGGGCTATGGCTGGGCAGGGTGCTGGAGGCAGGGCTGGGGCTGGGGCTGGGGCTGGGGCCTGGGCGCATCTGGGGTTGGGCTGGGGCAGGGCTGTGTCCGGGGCTGGGGCAGGGCTGGGGGCTGGGCTGTGGCTGGGCAGTGTGCTGGAGGCAGGGCTGGGGCTGGGGCTGGGGAAGGGCTGGGACAGGGCTGGGGCTGGGCTGGGGGCAGGAGCCGGGGTTGGGGCTGGGGCTGGGTCCAGGCTGGGGCTGTGTGAGGGCTGGGTCCGGGGCTGGGACCATGATTTGGGCTGGGCTTGGGCAGGGCGAGGCCAGGGCTGGGGGCTGGGCTGAGGCTGTGTTGGGGCTGGGCTGGGTCCGGGCTGGGTCCGGGGCTGGGTCCGGGCTGGGGGCTGGGCTGTGGCTGGGCAGTGTGCTGGAGGCAGGGTTGGGGCTGGGGCTGGGGCTGGGGAAGGGCTGGGACAGGGCTGGGGCTGAGACAAGGTTGGGCTGGAGGTTGGTCTGTGGCTGGGGCTGGGGCAGGGTTGGGCTGGAGGCTGGGCTGGAGCCGGGGCTGGAGCTGGGGTGGTCTGGGGCTGAGCTGGGGCTGGTCTGCGGCCGGGGCTGAGGCAGGGCTGGGGCTGGGCTTTAAGCTGGAGCCGGGACTGCAGCTGGGGCTGGGTGGGGCTGAGCTAGGACTGGGATGGGGGCTGGAGGCTGAGCTGGGGCTGGGGCAGGGCGGGGGACAGGGCTGGGGCTGGGCTGGGGCCAAGGCTGGGGCTGGGGCTGGGGCTGGCTGAGCTGGGGCTGGGGCTGGGTGCTGGAGGCTGGGGGCTGGAGGCTGGGCTGGGGCTGGGCTGGGGGCTGGGATGGGGCTGAGGCTGGAGGCTGGGCTGCGGCTGAGCAGGGCCTGGGGCAGGGGCCTGGGCTGGGGTAGGGCTGGGGCAGGGGCCTGGGCTGGGGTAGGGCTGGAGGCTGGGTCCGGAGCTGGGTCCGGGGCTTTAGCCGGGGCTGGGGGCAGGGCTGGAGACTGGGCTGAGGCTGAGCTGGGGGTCGGCTGGGGCTGGGGCTGGGGCGGGGGTGCATCTGGGGATGGGCTGGGGCAGGGCTGGGTCCAGGGCTGGGGCAGGGCTGAGGGCTGGTCTGTGGCTGGGGAAGGGTTGGGCTGGAGGCTGAGCTGGGGCTGAGGCTGGGCTGGGGCCAGGGCTGGAATCGGGGTGGGGCAGGGCTGGGGCTGGGGTTGGGCTGGGGCTGGGTGTAGGCTGGGGCTTTGATGAAGGCTGGGGCTGGGGCTGGGTTGCGCTGAGGGCTGGTCTGTGGCTGGGGCAGGGGTGGGCTGGAGGCTGGGCTGGGGCTGAAGCTGGGCTGGGGCCGGGGCTGGAGGCAGGGGCAGGGCTGGGGCAGGGCTGGGCCTGGGCTGGGGGCTGGAGCCGGGGTTGGGGCGGGGTGGGGCTGAGCTGGGGCTGGGCTGGGGGCAGGGCTGGGACAGGGCTGGGGCTGGGGCTGGGCTGGGGCCAGGGTAGGTATGGGGCTGGGCTAAGGTAGGGCTGGGGCAGGGCTGGGGCTGGGCTGGTCTCAAGGCTGGGGCCAGAGGTGGGGCTGGGGTTGCGGGCAGGGCTGGGGTAGGGGCTGGGATTTGTGCTGGGGGCAGGGCTGGGGCTGGGATGGGCTGGAGGCTAGGGCCAGAGCTGGGTCCAGGGCTGGAGCCGGGGCTGAGGGCTGGTCTGTGGCTGGGGAAGGGGTGGGCTGGAGTCTGGGCTGGAGCTGAGGCTGGGCTGGGGCCGGGGCTGGAGGCAGGGGCAGGGCTGGGGCTGGGCTGGGGGCTGGAGCCGGGGTTGGGGCTGGGGCTGGGTGGGGCTGAGCTGGGGCTGGGCTGGGGGCTGGAGGCTGGGCTGGGGCTGGGGCAGGGCTGGGGCTCGTCTAGGTGCTGAAGCAGTGGCTGGGGCTGGGGCTGGTCTGGGGCTGAGCTGGGGCTGGGGCTGAGCTGGGGCTGGGGCTGAGCTGGGGCTGAGGCAGGGCTGCGGCTGGGCTGAGGCTGAGCTGGGGCTGGGGCTGGGGCTGGGGCCGGGGCTGGGGCTTGTGCTAGGGCTTGGGCTGCTCTGGGGCTGGTCTGCGGCCGGGGCTGAGGCAGGGCTGGGGCTGGGCTTTAAGCTGGAGCCGGGGCTGCAGCTGGGGCTGGGTGGGGCTGAGCTGGGACTGGAATGGGGGCTGGAGGCTGGGCTGGAGGCTGAGCTGGGGCTGGGGCAGTGTTGGGCTGGAGGCTGGGCTGGGGCTGGGGCTGAGGCTGGGCTGGGGCCGGGGCTGAGGCTGGGCTGGGGCCGGGGCTGGGGAAGGGCTGGGACAGGGCTGGGGCTGGGCTGGGGCCGGGGCAGGCGCCGGCGACTGAGGCTGGGGCCAGGGCTGGAGCCGGGGCTGGGGGCTGGGATGGGGCTGAGGCTGGAGGCTGGGCTGGGGCTGAGCAGGGCCTGGGGCAGGGGCCTAGGCTGGGGTAGGGCTGGGGCAGGGCTGGGGCCGGGCTGGAGGCTGGGGCCGGAGCTGGGTCCGGGGCTTTAGCCGGGGCTGGGGGCAGGGTTGCGGCTGGGCTGTGGCTGGGGAAGGGTTGGGCTGGAGGCTGAGCTGGGGCTGAGGCTGGAGGCAGGGGAAGGGCTGGGGCAGGGCTGGGGCTGGGCTGGGGGCAGGAGCCGGGGTTGGGGCTGGGGCTGGGTCCAGGCTGGGGCTGTGTGGCGGCTGGGTCCGGGGCTGGGACCATGATTTGGGCTGGGCTGGGGGCAGGGCGAGGCCAGGGCTGGGGGCTGGGCTGAGGCTGTGTTGGGGCTGGGCTGGGTCCGGGCTGGGTCCGGGGCTGGGTCCGGGCTGGGGGCTGGGCTGTGGCTGGGTTGGGGCTGGGCTGTGGCTGGGCAGGGTGCTGGAGGCAGGGTTGGGGCTGGGGCTGGGGCAGGGGAAGGGCTGGGACAGGGCTGGGGCTGAGACAAGGTTGGGCTGGAGGCTGGTCTGGGGCTGGGGCTGGGGCTGGGGCAGGGTTGGGCTGGAGGCTGGGCTGGAGCCGGGGCTGGAGCTGGGGTGGTCTGGGGCTGAGCTGGGGCTGGTCTGCGGCCGGGGCTGAGGCAGGGCTGGGGCTGGGCTTTAAGCTGGAGCCGAGACTGCAGCTGGGGCTGGGTGGGGCTGAGCTAGGACTGGGATGGGGGCTGGAGGCTGAGCGAGGGCTGGGGCTGGGCTGGGGCCAAGGCTGGGGCTGGGGCTGGGGCTGGCTGAGCTGGGGCTGGGGCTGGGGGCTGGAGGCTGGGGGCTGGAGGCTGGGCTGGGGCTGGGCTGGGGCCGGGGCTGGCACCGGCGACTGAGGCCGGGGCCAGGGCTGGAGCCGGGGCTGGGGGCTGGGATGGGGCTGAGGCTGGAGGCTGGGCTGGGGCTGAGCAGGGCCTGGGGCAGGGGCCTGGGCTGGGGTAGGGCTGGGGCAGGGGCCTGGGCTGGGGTAGGGCTGGAGGCTGGGTCCGGAGCTGGGTCCGGGGCTTTAGCCGGGGCTGGGGGCAGGGCTGGAGGCTGGGCTGAGGCTGAGCTGGGGGTCGGCTGGGGCTGGGGCGGGGGTGCATCTGGGGTTGGGCTGGGGCAGGGCTGGGGCACGGATGGGGTAGTGTTGGGGGCAGGGCTGAGGCCGGGATTTGGGCTGGGCTGGGGGCAGGGCTGGAGGCAGGGGCAGGGATGGGGATGAGCTGGACTGGAAGCTGGGGCCGGGGCTGGGGCTGGGCTGGGGCTGAGCTGGGGCTGGGATGGGGGCTGGAGGCTGGGGCTGGGGCTGGGGCAGGGCAGGGATCGGGACTGGGGCCAGGGCTGGAATCGGGGTGGGTCAGGGCTGGGGCTGGGCTGGGGGCTCGAGCCGGGTTTGGGGCTGGGGTTGGGTGTGGCTGAGCTGGGGCAGGGCTGGGGCTGGGGCATGGGCCGGGGCTGGAATCGGGGCTGGGAGAGGGCTGGGGCTGGGGTTGGGCTGGGGCTGGGTCTAGGCTGGGGCTTTGATGGGGGCTAGGGCCAGGGCTGGGTTGGGCTGGGGCCGGGGCGGGGTTGGGCTGGGGCTGGGGCTGGGGCTGGATCTACGCTGGGGCTGTGATGGGGGCTGGGGCCAGGGCTGGGTCTGGGCTGGAAGCAGGGCTAGGGCAGGGCTGGGGCTGGGGCTGGGGCCGGGATTTGGGGTGGGCTGGGGGCAGGGCTGGGGTTGGGCTGGGCTGGAGGCTGGGGCCGGAGGTGGAGCTGGGGCTGACGGCAGGGCTGGGGCTGGGTCTATGCTGGGGCTGTGATGGGGGCTGGGGCTGGAGCTGGGGCTGGGTCTGGGCTGGGGGCAGGGCTGGGGCAGGGCTGGGGCTGGAGCTGGCGCAGGGGTTGGGCTGGGGGCTAGGCTGGGGCTGGGCTGAGGCTGGGTTGGGGCTGGGCCGGGGCAGGGCTGGGGTGGGGCTGGGGCCTGGGCGCATCTGGGGCTGGGCTGGGTGCTGGAGCCAGGACTGGGGCTGGGGCTGGGGCTGGGGAAGGGCTGGGACAGGGCTGGGGCTGGGGCAGGGTTGGGCTGGAGGCTGGTCTGGGGCTGGGGCTGAGGCTGTGCTGGGGCCGGGGCTGGCGCCGGGCCTAAGGCTGGGGCCAGGGCTGGAGCCGGGGCTGGGGGCTGGTATGGGGCTGAGGCTGGAGGCTGGGCTGGGGCTGAGCAGGGCCTGGGGCAGGGGCCTGGGCTGGGGTAGGGCTGGGGCAGGGCTGGGGCTTGTGCTCGGGCTAGGGCTGGGGCAGGGGCGCATCTGGGGATGGGCTGGGGCAGGGCTGGGTCCGGGGCTGGGGCAGGGCTGAGGGCTGGTCTGTGGCTGGGGCAGGGGTGGGCTGGAGGCTGGGCTGGGGCTGAAGCTGGGCTGGGGCCGGGGCTGGAGGCAGGGGCGGGGCTGGGGCAGGGCTGGGGCTGGGCTGGGGGCTGGAGCCGGGGTTGGGACTGGGGCTGGGTGGGGCTGAGCTGGGGCTGGGCTGGGGGCTGGAGGCTGGGCTGGGCTGGGGCTGGGGCAGGGCTGGGGCAGGGCCGGGGCAGGGCTTGGTCTGGGCTGGGGGCTGGAGCCGGGGCTACAGCTGCGGCTGGGTGGGGCTGAGCTGGGACTGAGATGGGGGCTGGAGGCTTGGCTGGGGCTGGGGCAGGGCGGGGGACAGGGCTGGGGCCAGGGCTGGAATCGGGGCTGGGGCAGGGCTGGGGCTGGGGTTAGGGCCGGGATTTGGGCTGGGCTGGGGGCAGGGCTGGGGCCGGGCTGGGGCTGGGGCTGGGCTGCGGCCAGGGTAGGTATGGGGCTGGGCTGAGGTAGGGCTGGGGCTGGGCTGGGGTTGGGCTGGAATCTGGGCTGGGGCAGGGCTGGGGCTGGGGCATGGGCCCGGGCTGGAATCGGGGCTGGGACAGGGCTGGGGCTGGGGTTGGGCTGGGGCTGGGTCTAGGCTGGGGCTGTGATGGGGGCTGGGGCCAGGGCTGGGTTGGGGCAGGGCTGGGGCTGGGGTGGCGCCGGGCTTAGTCTGGGGTCTGGGCTGGGGCTGAGCTGAGGCTGGGTTGGGGCTGGGCTGGGTCAGGGCTGGGGCGGGGCTGGGGCTGGGGCCTGGGCGCATCTGGGGCTGGGCTGGGTGCTGGAGCCAGGGCTGGGAATGGGGCTGGGGCTGGGGAAGGGCTGGGACAGGGCTGGGGCTGGGTCTGGGGCATGGGGAAGGGCTGGGACAGGGCTATGCCTGGGGCAGGGTTGGGCTGGAGGCTGGTCTGGGGCTGGGGCTGAGGCTGGGCTGGGGCCGGGGCAGGGTGGAGGACAGAGCTGAGGGCTGGGCTGGGCTGGGGCAGGGCGGGGATAGTGGCTGGGGCCGGGGCTGGAATCGGGGCTGGGGCAGGGCTGGGGCTGGGGTTGGGCTGGGGCTGGGTCTAGGCTGGGGCTGTGATGGGGGCTGGGGCCGGGGCTGGGTCTGGGCTGGAAGCAGGGCTGGGGCCGGGGCTGGGGCCGGGATTTGGGCTGGGCTGGGGTGAGGGCTGTGGTTGGGCTGGGCTGGAGGCTGGGGCCGGAGGTGGGGCTGGGGCTGGGGACAGGGCTGGGGCTGGGCTGGGTGCTGGAACCAGGGCTGGGGCTGGGGCTGGGGCTGTGGCATGGGCAGGGTTGGCCTGGAGGCTGGGCTGGGGCTGAGGCTGGGCTGGGGCCAGAGCTGGAGGCAGGGGCAGGGCTGGGGCTGAGCTGGGGCTGGGCTGTGGCCGGGGCTTGGGCAGGGCTGGGGCTGGGCTGGGGGCTGGAGCCGGGGCTGCGGCTGGGGCTGGGTGGGGCTGAGCTGGGACTGGGGTGGGGGCTGGAGGCCGGGCTGGGGCTGGGGCAGGGCGGGGGACAGGGCTGAGGGCTGGGCTGGGCTGTGGCAGGGCGGCGACCGGGGTGGGGCCAGGGCTGGAATTGGGTCTGCTGCAGGGACTGGGGCTGGGGCATGGGCCCGGGCTGGCATCGGGGCTGGGGCAGAGCTGGGGCTGGGGTTGGGCTGGGGCTGGGTTTGGCTGGGGCTGTGATTGGGGCTGTGGCCGGGGCTGGGCTGGGCTGGGCTGGGGCTGGGGCTGGGGCTGTGTCTGGGGCTGGGTCTGGGCTGGGGACAGGGCTGGGGCAGGGATGGGGTAGGGTTGGGGCCGGGGTTGGGGCCGGGATTTGGGCTTGGCTGGGGGCAGGCCTGGGGATGGGCTGGCTTGGAGGCTGGGGCCAGAGGTGGGGCTGGGGCTGGGCTGGCACGGGGGTTGGGGAAGGGCTGGGCTGGGGCTGGGCTGTGGCTGGGTTGGGGCTGGGCTGGGGCAGGGCTGGGGCGGGGCTGGGGCCTGGGCGCATCTGGGGCTGGGCTGGGTGCTGGAGCCAGGACTGGGGCTGGGGCTGGGGCTGGGGCAGGGCTGGGGCGGGGCTGGGGCCTGGGCGCATCTGGGGCTGGGCTGGGTGCTGGAGCCAGGACTGGGGCTGGGGCTGGGGCTGGGGAAGGGCTGGGACAGGGCTGGGGCTGGCGCAGGGTTGGGCTGGAGGCTGGGCTGGGGCTGGGGCTGGGGCTGGGGCTGAGGCTGTGCTGGGGCCGGGGCTGGCGCCGGGCCTGAGGCTGGGGCCAGGGCTGGAGCCGGGGCTGGGGGCTGGGATGGGGCTGTTGTAGTTTGGGCTGGGTGTCCTCTGCTACAGGGGTGTTTCCTGTGTCCAGAAGTCCAGCCCAGTGGGTGGACACAGGAAATTAGGTTATTTCCTACCATGATCCCTTGCACCACTATGTGAGAGTCTAATAAGTTTGTCTCTCTCTATGTGAGTCAACAAAGATAAAGTGATAGCAGAGCCACTGGAAAGAAGGTGGAAAGAATCCTGTCCACCAATCCTGGATGCAAATCAGCTTGTGATTGCATCATGATAACACGGGACTACAACAATAGACCCAAGGACCCAGCCATCACGCTTTCTGGGCAAGGTTGTTTCCCCCCATCAAGTACCTTGGGCAGGGTGATACGATGGTTTCCACCACCTGTGTAAAGGAATGTGGGAGGACTTGTCTGGATGGAGATGGGGTAGACGGAGATTCCCCCCTGGCCTCCATCCAAAAATCTTGCCCACATACACAGCAATACACAGAAAGATTTCCGGGGGAACAGATACCTGGATTATTTCCTTGCCTCTGGAATACCTGACATACCAACACCTGCCTGAGGACTAAAAAACTGTATAAAAGGCTTGAGCAACTGCTGGTTTGTAGAGAGAAACAGAAGAGAGAAACAGAGGAGAAAAACGGGGAGAAAAACGGAGATGAAGGAAAACACAGGAGACAGGCCAGGCCGCTGAGAAGCCGGGACAATGCTGCTCCGGAGAAAAGAAGCTGCCCGGAGGACCACAGCTCCAGCCAAGCCTCAGCATCCTTTCTCTACAGACCCAGGCTGCCCAGAGGAGCCTCAGCACTGTTCCTGTATCAACCCAACATCTCCCCAGAGGACCACAGCTGTTCTCCAGCAAAAGCCTCACCACGGTTTCTCTACAAACCCAACATCTCCTGCAGCACCTTTCCTCCACAGACTTTAACTGTCTTGGGGGGGATGAGGGGTGTGGTAATATAATTCCTTTCCTCTTCTCTCTCTCTTCTTTCTCTCGTCTCTCTCTCTCTCTTTTCTCCCTCTCCCTTCTTATGTCCACTTTATTTATTAAATAGTCTAGCTGTTGATACTTTGGCCTCGTTTGTGCCTTTAATTTCACAACACAGGAATATTTAAAAGAACTGTGTCTCCGGACCGAGACATCTAATGTCTCTGGACCGTGACACACTATAAGTCTCACGGTGGGGTCTGGCACTTCCTCTTTCCTTCCTCCTCGCCACCTGGTAACTGGGGGAGAGATCTCCCGGCCATGGGGCTGGTTAGGCCCAAGGCCAGGGGGGGATGGGCAGTCTCGGATCTGGCCAGTTGAGACTAGCCTAGCAGTGGGGGGGGGAAGGAGGAGCCTGGGGGTTTGGGTGCACCCTCAGGTGGGAATGGGATTTCTCTGGGTCTGTTTTGGGTCTCTCTCTTGTCACTGTGTTTCTAGTTTTCTGCACGCACTCACTGTTTTAATTAAACTTTTCATCACTTTTGCAATCCGTTTGTCTGAGTCGTTATTTCTACGCGTGGTGGGGAGAGGGTTTGCCCCAACCCATTACAGGGGCTGAGGCTGGAGGCTGGGCTGGGGCTGGGGTGGAGTCTGGTCTAGGGGCTGAAGCCGTGGCTGGGTCTGGGGCTGGTCTGGGGCTGAGCTGGGGCTGGGGCTGACACAGGGGCTGAGGCAGGGCTTGGGCTGGGCTGGGGGCTGGAACCGGGGCTGCGGCTGGGGCTGGGTGGGGCTGAGCTGCGACTGGGATGGGGGCTGGAGGCTTGGCTGGGGCTGGGGCAGGGTGGGGGACAGGCTGGGGGCTGGGCTAGGGCTGGGCTGGGGCTGGGGCCAGGGCTGGAACTGGGGATGGGGCAGGGCTGGGGCAGGGTCTGAGGCCGGGGATGGAACCGGAGCTTGGTGCAGGGCTGGGGCCAGGACTGGGGAAGGGCTGGGGTTGGGCTGGGGGCAGGGCTGGGGCTGGGGTGGGGGCTGGGGCAGGGCTGGGACCGAGGGTGGGGCCGGGGCTGGGAGCAGGGCTGGGACCGAGGGTGGGGCCGGGGCTGGGAGCAGGGCTGGGGTCTGGTCTGGGGCTGGGGCAGTTCTGGGCTGGGCTGCGGCCAGGCGGGGGTCGAGGCTAGGGCTGGGGCTGAGGCAGGGTTGGGCTGGAGGCTGGGCTGGGGCTGGGGCTGTGGCATGGGCAGGGTTGGCCTGGAGGCTGGGCTGGGGCTGGGGCTGAGGCTGGGCTGGGGCCAGAGCTGGAGGCAGGGGCAGGGCTGGGGCTGGGATGGGGGCTGGAGCCGGGGCTGCGGCTGGGGCTGGGTGGGGCTGAGCTGGGACTGGGATGGGGGCTGGAGGCTGGGCTGGGGTTGGGGCAGGGTGGGGGACAGGGCTGAGGGCTGGGCTGGGCTGTGGCAGGGTGGCGACCGGGGTGGGGCCGGGGCTGGAATCGGGTCTGGTGCAGGGACTTTGGCCGGGCCTGGGGCTGGGGCTGTGGTTGGGCTGGAATCTGGGCTGTGGCAGGGCTGGGGCTGGGGCATGGGCCGGGGCTGGCATCGAGGCTGGGGCAGAGCTGGGGCTGGGGCTGGGCTGTGGCTGGGTGTTGTCGGGCAAGAGGGGACATGGGTCCCAGGAACACCTGTGCAATTCAGGCCTTGAAGAATTCTCTGTTGATAATATAGTGGCGGAGTAGGAGATGTGAGAAAGTGCTGATTGCTTGGTATGCTGAAGTCCAGCTGCCCCTGAGATGGGAGGCAAGCAAGATAAGGAGGAGGCGAGATCTGGGAAAGAGAGCAATTAGGCCGGATAGAAGAATTCCACAGAGTTGTGAAAACAATGATGTAACCTTTTAGAGAGCAACCAATAGTATGTTGCCAAGTGGGCATAATTATAGCAAACTGTATATAAGATGTGTCTGATGCTCAATAAAGTTGGAATCCGCTGATCAAATTGGTCGAATAAGCGGCCCCCTTCTTGCAGTAAGTGGCGCTCGAACACGGGACCCTAATGAAGACAAACGTTAGGGTTTAAGAAGTTCTTCGGGACCTTGGGAGATTCGCAGTAAGCCGGGAGGCAAGAAGGCGGCCGGCCCGGGATAGCAGTGCCGGAGGCTGCAAGAAAAGGGAAGACAGCCTTGAAGCCGAAGACGCTGTAGAGCCGGAAACTGCTTAAACGAGGACTGTGCACACAGGTATTAACGTTTAAATACGGATATGGATAGGCAGGCAGCGTATGATTTATTTATATGCTTTTTAGAAAAGCGACAGTGTAAGTTAAATTTTACAAAGGAGTTGGTGCCGCTGTTAAGCTATGCAGGAGAGTTAGGATATTTTAAGGACCCAAATGAGGTGTTTGAAAGATTGCAGTGGAAAAAGTCTGGACAAGACTTGTGGCTGCATGGCTTAGATGATGAAAAACGAGCAAAGGAGTGTGGAAAATGGTGGAAGATGGTTATGACAGCATTGGATCAGCATCGTGCTGAGCAAGTGGCAGCTTATCAAGCCAGGGTACTATTAGATTATACGGACCCAAATGGAGCAAGTGTTACACATGCTGGGTTGCCTTTGTCAGAAGAGGTTCAGGATTATTTAAGAAAGGAGAAGGCTGCGTGTGTAAAAGGGCTAGGTGGCAGAGTTGAATTACAATCTGTAACACAGGACTCTGCTGAGGAGCCTTCCCCGTCTCTTTTAGCTGAGCAAATTGTACAGGAGAAGAAAGTAGGTGAGGGAGAGAAGACAAACAGGCCAGTAGATCCTGGAGGTGGTGTTAAAGATCATGCAAGAAAGCACGCAGAGTATTGGCAAAAGGTTGCAGAGCACTTAAACGCCGAAGGAGATCAGGAAGGGTTTAGCCGGCTGGCTGCTTCACATCAAGCTTTTCCAGTGATGTATACACAGGTCCCTGGGGAGCAAAATGTTGTTCAGGCTGATGTAACCCAATTGCCATGGAAATTGTTATCTCAATTAAGACAGACTGCGAGTCAGTTTGGGGTTCAATCTGAACCAGCTAGACAGATGATTGATTTTATTTACATGAACTATAATATGTTGCCTAGAGATTCTTATAATGTTATGAAGCTGATCCTAACAGCATCTCAATTCATGACATTTTTGAATGAGTGGGAACACCTAGCTAGACAATCAGCTGGAGTACAAAGACAGCAAAACGATCCACTATTTGATGTAACAGTAGATCAGTTGTGTGGAACGGGACAGTATGAGAGACCAGAGTTACAGGCACTTTTACAGCCGCCTGTTTTGCAAGCATCAGCCCAGATAGTAAGGAGGGCTTTTGACAAGCAGAAGGATGGAAATGCAAATCCTCACTATATGGGAATTAAGCAAGGTAGACAGGAACCTCTTGGTGAATTTGTAGATAAGTTGCTTGCCGCACTTAGAGCAGCAAGCGTAGGAGAAGGTATCCGAGAGGCAATTTTAAGGCAGTGTTTAATGCAGAATGGGAACCAGCAGACGCAGCAGCTTATTACATCAGCAGATCCTAGATGGACGGTAGCCGAATTGTTGCAGAGGGCTCAGGACTTGCCAAGCAATCCGATGGCCATGTTGAGGGAGGTGATTGATAAGGGATTACAAAAACAGGCTGAGGTGTTGTCAATGACAATGACAAAACAGCTTGAGCATAGTCAACAGGTTATGGCAGCCTTAGTACCTTTGCGCACAGACTCGAAAGGGCAAGGCCGACCCTATAAGCAGTCATCAGACGAAATAGAGTGTCATCGAAAAGCGTAAGGCGGAGATATCGTCTAAAGTAATGCCTGGACTTTTGGCCCATAGATCCGCTTTAGGGCCTTTCCCTAGTGGAGATAGATATTTTGATGAAGCTTGTTGGAGAGAATACAGGAACAAGTTGTGAGACTTGGTTATAGATGGTGATAAAACTGCTATAAAGCTGCAAACGTCGTGGCGAGAATGCATGAACTGTGTTAAAACCTATGAACTGAAACAGCGAATGGCTGCTGCAGTTAGAGCAACTTTGTCAGGACGAGATGCAGCACCAGGTGTATCTGAGTTGCAGCTGAAAGATGTGTCTGAGAACTGTCGACCGATCGACCGGGGCTGCCCCCGATACATCTTGCGGCGACCACACCGCGTTTACCAGCCGTCACCACTGCCGTTTGCACACAGCGGGGAACCTTCCTCTGACATCGCCAGCGACGGCTCGGACTCGGAAGACAATACCGGCAGCGAGGAATTCAAACAGCGCCGACTTTGCTTTACGGCCCCTCTTAGAAAAAATGGAGCGCTTGGAGGCTCGCGATTACAGCGTTCCTGCCACCGCTCTCCTCCTGCGAGCCCTGCCGGCCCCCGCGGATACCGACGGCTCCGACCAAGGCGGTACCGGCTGACGCACCACCGACACCGACAGCACCGACAGTAGCAGCGGAGCAGCTGCCACGGCAGCAGCCCCCACCCCTTTCCCCCGCAGCGGCTTTAGCCACACTACTCTCTTTTGATTTAAAGCAACAGTACTCATTTTGTCATTTCTGATTGTAACGTCTTTCAGAGATTTGTATTTTAGAGTTTTGTTAAGTTTTTCTAATAAGCATAATGAATAAGTAAGCATTTGGTATTTATAAGTACTTAGTACATAGTAATTGCAGTAAGGTGTATGCACTTAGTTAAGAGTTCAAATTGTAAGATTTTCTTTTGGTTCGAATCTTCTTATTTGTCTGCCTAGGCATTTCAAAGGAGCTCCATGTAATATAGTTAAGGAATGTATAAACAGGTTTTAATTTTGGAAAGTGTTTTTTCGTTAATGTAACAATTTTATTTCTTTTTAGACACTGATTTGATGGATTAATTTTAACATAGTTTTTTAAGGTCTTAAGGATTTTTTGGTATTAGCATAAGTTAAGGTTTGTAGTAAATAGGTATTAATTTTAACAGCTATTCCTTCACTAATGTGCAGAAGAACCAAGACTGAGAGGAAACAGCATTTCCCATGAAGTCGAACATCGATCACAATAACTGTTATGATAATCTGGGGTTCAAAGCATCAATCAAAAAAATATTTTGTCCTGAATGCTGAATTTGAAAATAGGCAGTTTGGGCTGGTAAATACAGAAAACCTATTTTGTGGTGAGAAAAAGGATTTAAACCCCCATGGAAAATTATTGAAAGGGATTGGCATAAGTGGGAAATAAAGACTAGAGAAATTTTAGTTGGGAAATCTCAGGAATAATTAAAAGGATTAGTAAAAGGAAAAGTAAGAGACACAAGATTTTGAAGGAAGAGGAATTGAAATAACAAAAGCACAATGGGAAATGGTAAACAAACTAACCAAGGAAGTAGAGAAGAGACTCCAAATGGAATTTTGAAGTGGGTTAAGGAGTTAAAAAATCTGTAGGGCTCCTGAAGAATGTAACTGCTGCCGAAAAGAAAATACACCCGGCTGCTGGTTGCACCCCAGCAGGCCGAGGAGGCAGAGTTCACATATACTGCTGGAGCCTAATTTTGATCCTAACCCTATTTGTACATAAGTAGTCCAATCGAAATCAAAAACCACGTTCCCATGTGTGGAATCTTGATCAGACCGGAGAGAAAAGACTTGAACTTGAAAAAGCAATGGTAAATTTTTCTGCTACAGTTGAAATCATGATGAATACAAGCACAGATGCAATAAAAGTGCAGCAAATTGAAATCAATAGTCTCTCGAAAATATCTACTCAGAATAGATTAGCTTTGGATTTTTTATATGTTAAGGAAGGGGGTGTATGTGTAGTCATAAATGTAAGTTGTTGTAGTTATGTTAATCTAGATAAACGAGTGGAAACAGATTTACAGGCGATTGTAAACCACAATCAGATACTACATCAGATTTCTTTGGATGACACTTCTTCTGTATTTAAAGAAATATGGGATAAATTAACTTTCTGGTTACCAAATCTAAATTGGCTTAAACATTTGTTTGTAATATTGTTGGAATAATTGTAATATTGCTATGCATAATACTCTGCAATTGTTGTTACAAAATACTAAGACCTTTAAGTAAGATTGCTCATGTCAATGAGTTACAAGTAGAGAATTATGATCAGAATGTGATCAGAACAGATGAACTTAATTATGATCCAATTAAGAAGGTTCTGAAATATCTGGAAATTTTAACACAAATCAATGGTTACAAAAAAAAAAAAAAAGGGGGGGAATTGTGATGAATATACTGGTGATTTGTGTTAAAATTGTAAGACTTAGAGTGCACTGGGATTAAGGGTCAGGATCTTGTGAGGCATGTTTAGAGGGTAAAGAGAAAGAAACCTATCTTGCAGACTTGCAAGGACACTGTCTGGTTAATTGGAGACACCACGGCTGAGAAGGAGCTGACTTAAAGATAAACATTCAGAACTAGGAATTTGTTTTCATCAGATAGAAGCCTGCACAATTGAGCATGTGTGAAAGTGGATGCTTTGACCCTTACCACACTGAATGTAGGGAGAAGGGATTTATATGTTATCTCACCAGTTTGCTATAATTTTACACACCTAGAGGGAAAATCAAAATTCATAACAACACAACATGCATTTTCATTTTCGATTGAAAACATCAACAAATGGTACCAATAAGAGATCAGTATTACTAGGATGAGCAAAAACACATTATTATGGGTAATTTTATATTGGGCAAAGCAATGAAGCTCTTTTGCTCTTGCTGATTGCCTGCAAGTTTTCTGTCTGTGAAGCTAGAGCCTGGCCAGATCTACCTTTACAGATTAAAGAAATCTTGCTACCATTAAACAAATTATGATTTTTGACCATCCTAGAGAAAATAAAGGTGCAACATAACAGGTAATAATGAATTGATTGAACTTTTTCAGACGTGTCTGATAGGGATACCCAGACTTAATGTTAATATGTTTGTTAATTATAGTAGTAAGTTTTAAGGTTCTTAGGTATTATTGTACTCATTTTGACTATTGTTAAACTTGTTTATAATTGTATTATGCAAAGTGTTCAAAGAATAACTTCCAAGGCCTTACTTGCACAAAAGAAAAACGGGGGAATTGTTGTCGGGCAAGAGGGGACATGGGTCCCAGGAACACCTGTGCAATTCAGGCCTTGAAGAATTCTCTGTTGATAATATAGTGGCGGAGTAGGAGATGTGAGAAAGTGCTGATTGCTTGGTATGCTGAAACCCAGCTGCCCCTGAGATGGGAGGCAAGCAAGATAAGGAGGAGGCGAGATCTGGGAAAGAGAGCAATTAGGCCGGATAGAAGAATTCCACAGAGTTGTGAAAACAATGATGTAACCTTTTAGAGAGCAACCAATAGTATGTTGCCAAGTGGGCACAATTATAGCAAACTGTATATAAGATGTGTCTGATGCTCAATAAAGTTGGAATCCGCTGATCAAATTGGTCGAATAAGCGGCCCCCTTCTTGCAGTACCCAGCCTCGGCCCGTACCCCTGCCCCAGTCCCAGTCCTGCCCCATCCCAGCCCCCAGCCCCAGCCCTGCCCTCAGCCCAGCCCCAGCCCCAGCCTTGCCCCAGCCCTGTCCCGAGCCCCAGCCACAGCCCAGCCCCAGGCCCAGCCCCAGCCTAGCCCCAGCCCTGCCCCAGCCGCAGCTCTAGGCCTGACCTCAGCCCTGCCCCAGCCCTGGCTCCTACCCCAACCCTGGCTCCAGCCCCAGCCCCAGCCCTGTCCGTGCCTTGGTTCCAGCCCCAGCCCCAGCCCTGCGCCAACCCAGCCCCAGCCCCAGACCTGCCCGTGCCTTGGTTGCAGCCCCAGCCCCAGCCCTGGCCCCAATCCAGCCCCAGCCCTACCCGTACCTCAGCCCTAGCCCCAGCCCTGTCCGCAGCCCCAGCCCCAGCCCCACCCTCGCCACCAGCCCAGCCCCAGCCCCAACCTTGGCCCCAGCCCAGCCCCAGTTCCAGCCCTGCCCCAGCCCTGCCTCTGCCCTGGCCCCAGCCCCTGCCCCAGACTCGGCCCCAGCCCTGCCCCAACCCAGCCCCAGCCCCAGCACTGCCCGAGCCCAGCTTCAGCCACCACCCAGCCCCAGCCCCAGCCCCGGCCCCAGTCCTGCCCCACCTCTGGCCCCAGCCCTGTCCCCAGCCCCGGCCCCTGCCCCAGCCCCAGCCCTAGCCCAGCCCTGCCCTCAGCCCGAGCCCCAGCCCCAGCCCCACCCTCGGCCCCAGCCCAGTCCCTGCCCCAGCCCTGCCCCAACCCAGCCCCAGCCCCAGCCCAGCCCCTGCCCTGGACCCAGCCCCAGCCCAGCCCCAGCCACAGCCCCAGCCCTGCCCCAGCCCAGCCACAGCCACAGCGCCAGCCCAGCCACAGCCCAGCCCCAGCCCTGGACCCAGCCCCAGTCGCAGCCCTGGGCCCAGCCCAGCACCAGCCCAGCCCCAGCCCCAGCCCCACACTCAGCCCCAGCCCAGCTCCAGCCACAGCCCAGCCACAGCCCTGGACCCAGCCCCAGCCCAGCCCCATCCCCAGCCCAGCCCCAGCCCCAGCCCGGACCCAGTCCTGCCCCAGCCTAGCACCAGCCCCAGTCCAGCCCCTGCCCTGGACCCAGTCCCAGCCCCAGCCCAGCCCCAGCCCTGCCCCAGCCTAGACTCAACCCCAGTCCAGCCCCACCCTGGACCCAGCCCCAGACCCAGCACAGCCCCAGCCCCGCCCCAGCCTAGCCCCAGCCCCAGTCCAGACCCTGCCCTGGACCCAGTCCCAGCCCCAGCCCAGCCCCAGCCACCGCCCAGCCCCAGCCCTGCCCCCAACCCAGCCCCAGTCCCAACCTGGACCCAGCCCCAGCCCCAGCCCTGCCCCAGCCTAGCCCCAGCCCCAGTCCAGACCCTGCCCTGGACCCAGTCCCAGCCCCAGCCCAGCCCCAGCCACCGCCCAGCCCCAGCCCTGCCCCCAACCCAGCCCCAGCCCCACCCTGGACACAGCCCCAGCCCCAGCCCTGCCCCAGCCCTGCCCCAGACTAGCCTCAGCCCCATCCAAGCCCCTGCCCTGGACCCAGCCCCAGCCCCACCCCACCCTCATCGCCAGCCCAGGCCCAGCCCAGGCCCAGCCCTGCCCCAGCCCAGCCCCAGCCCCGCCCCAGCCCAGCGCCAGCCCCAGCCCCAACCCCAGCCCAGCCCCACTCACGGCCCCATCCTCGGCCCCAGCCTAGCCCTGCCCCAGCCCCAGCCCTGCACCGAACCCAGCCCCAGCCCGGCCCCAGCCCCAGCCCCAGCCCTGCCCGAGCCCAGCTTCAGCCACCGCCCAGCCCCAGCCCCAGCCCCGGCCCCAGTCCTGCCCCACCTCTGGCCCCAGCCCTGTCCCCAGCCCCGGCCCCTGCCCCAGCCCCAGCCCTAGCCCAGCCCTGCCCTCAGCCCGAGCCCCAGCCCCAGGCCCACCCTCGGCCCCAGCCCAGTCCCTGCCCCAGCCCTGCCCCAGCCCAGCCCCAGCCCCAGACCAGCCCCTGCCCTGGACCCAGCCCCAGCCCAGCCACAGCCACAGCCCCAGCCCTGCCCCAGCCCAGCCCCAGCCACAGCGCCAGCCCAGCCACAGCCCAGCCCCAGCCCTGGACCCAGCCCCAGTCGCAGCCCCGGGCCCAGCCCAGCACCAGCCCAGCCCCAGCCCCAGCCCCACACTCAGCCCCAGCCCAGCTCCAGCCACAGCCCAGCCACAGCCCTGGACCCAGCCCCAGCCCAGCCCCATCCCCAGCCCAGCCCCAGCCCCAGCCCGGACCCAGTCCTGCCCCAGCCTAGCACCAGCCCCAGTCCAGCCCCTGCCCTGGACCCAGTCCCAGCCCCAGCCCAGCCCCAGCCCTGCCCCAGCCTAGACTCAACCCCAGTCCAGCCCCACCCTGGACCCAGCCCCAGACCCAGCACAGCCCCAGCCCCGCCCCAGCCTAGCCCCAGCCCCAGTCCAGACCCTGCCCTGGACCCAGTCCCAGCCCCAGCCCAGCCCCAGCCACCGCCCAGCCCCAGCCCTGCCCCCAACCCAGCCCCAGCCCCAACCTGGACCCAGCCCCAGCCCCAGCCCTGCCCCAGCCCTGCCCCAGCCCTGCCCCAGACTAGCCTCAGCCCCAGCCAAGCCCCTGCCCTGGACCCAGCCCCAGCCCCACCCCACCCTCATCGCCAGCCCAGGCCCTGCCCAGCCCCAGCCCTGCCCCAGCCCAGCCCCAGCCCCGCCCCAGCCTAGCCCCAGCCCCAGTCCAGACCCTGCCCTGGACCCAGTCCCAGCCCCAGCCCAGCCCCAGCCACCGCCCAGCCCCAGCCCTGCCCCCAACCCAGCCCCAGCCCCAACCTGGACCCAGCCCCAGCCCCAGCCCTGCCCCAGCCCTGCCCCAGCCCTGCCCCAGACTAGCCTCAGCCCCAGCCAAGCCCCTGCCCTGGACCCAGCCCCAGCCCCACCCCACCCTCATCGCCAGCCCAGGCCCTGCCCAGGCCCAGCCCTGCCCCAGCCCAGCCCCAGCCCCGCCCCAGCCCAGCGCCAGCCCCAGCCCCAACCCCAGCCCAGCCCCACTCACGGCCCCATCCTCGGCCCCAGCCCGGCCCCAGCCCCAGCCCCAGCCCTGCCCGAGCCCAGCTTCAGCCACCGCCCAGCCCCAGCCCCAGCCCCGGCCCCAGTCCTGCCCCACCTCTGGCCCCAGCCCTGTCCCCAGCCCCGGCCCCTGCCCCAGCCCCAGCCCTAGCCCAGCCCTGCCCTCAGCCCGAGCCCCAGCCCCAGCCCCACCCTCGGCCCCAGCCCAGTCCCTGCCCCAGCCCTGCCCCAACCCAGCCCCAGCCCCAGCCCAGCCCCTGCCCTGGACCCAGCCCCAGCCCAGCCCCAGCCACAGCCCCAGCCCTGCCCCAGCCTAGCCCCAACCCCAGTCCAGCCCCACCCTGGACCCAGCCCCACACCCAGCACAGCCCCAGCCCCGCCCCAGCCTAGCCCCAGCCCCAGTCCAGACCCTGCCCTGGACCCAGTCCCAGCCCCAGCCCAGCCCCAGCCACCGCCCAGCCCCAGCCCTGCCCCCAACCCAGCCCCAGCCCCACCCTGGACACAGCCCCAGCCCCAGCCCTGCCCCAGCCCTGCCCCAGACTAGCCTCAGCCCCATCCAAGCCCCTGCCCTGGACCCAGCCCCAGCCCCACCCCACCCTCATCGCCAGCCCAGGCCCAGCCCAGGCCCAGCCCTGCCCCAGCCCAGCCCCAGCCCCGCCCCAGCCCAGCGCCAGCCCCAGCCCCAACCCCAGCCCAGCCCCACTCACGGCCCCATCCTCGGCCCCAGCCTAGCCCTGCCCCAGCCCCAGCCCTGCACCGAACCCAGCCCCAGCCCGGCCCCAGCCCCAGCCCCAGCCCTGCCCGAGCCCAGCTTCAGCCACCGCCCAGCCCCAGCCCCAGCCCCGGCCCCAGTCCTGCCCCACATCTGGCCCCAGCCCTGTCCCCAGCCCCGGCCCCTGCCCCAGCCCCAGCCCTAGCCCAGCCCTGCCCTCAGCCCGAGCCCCAGCCCCAGCCCCACCCTCGGCCCCAGCCCAGTCCCTGCCCCAGCCCTACCCCAGCCCAGCCCCAGCCCCAGACCAGCCCCTGCCCTGGACCCAGCCCCAGCCCAGCCCCAGCCACAGCCCCAGCCCTGCCCCAGCCCAGCCCCAGCCACAGCGCCAGCCCAGCCACAGCCCAGCCCCAGCCCTGGACCCAGCCCCAGTCGCAGCCCCGGGCCCAGCCCAGCACCAGCCCAGCCCCAGCCCCAGCCCCACACTCAGCCCCAGCTCAGCTCCAGCCACAGCCCAGCCACAGCCCTGGACCCAGCCCCAGCCCAGCCCCATCCCCAGCCCTGCGCCAGCCCTGCCCTCAGCCCAGCCCCAGCCCCAGCCCGGCCCCAGTCCTGCCCCAGCCTAGCACCAGCCCCAGTCCAGCCCCTGCCCTGGACCCAGTCCCAGCCCCAGCCCAGCCCCAGCCCTGCCCCAGCCTAGCCCCAACCCCAATCCCAGCCCCAGCCCAGCCCCAGCCCTGCCCCCAACCCAGCCCCAGCCCCACCCTGGACCCAGCCCCAGCCCCAGCCCTGCCCCAGCCCTGCCCCAGACTAGCCTCAGCCCCAGCCAAGCCCCTGCCCTGGACCCAGCCCCAGCCCCACCCCACCCTCATCGCCAGCCCAGGCCCAGCCCAGGCCCAGCCCTGCCCCAGCCCAGCCCCAGCCCTGCCCCAGCCCAGCCCCAGCCCCAGCCCCAACCCCAGCCAAGCCCCACTCACGGCCCCATCCTCGGCCCCAGCCTAGCCCTGCCCCAGCCCCAGCCCTGCACCGAACCCAGCCCCAGCCCGGCCCCAGCCCTAGCCCTGCCCCAGCCCAGCCATAGTCACAGCCCAGCCCCAGCCCTGGATCCAGCACCAGTCGCAGCCCCAGCCCCACCCTCAGCCCCAGCCCAGCTCCAGCCACAGCCCTGCCACAGCCCTGGACACAGCCCCAGCCCAGCCCCAGCCCCAGCCCTGCCCTAGCCCAGCCCCAGCCTGGCCCCAGCCCTGCCCTAGCTCCAGCCCTAGCCCTGTCCCCAGCCTCGGCCTGTGACCCAGCCCCAATCCCATTCCTGCCCCATCCCAGCCCCAGCCAAAGCCCTACCCCAGCCCGGGACCCCACCCCAGCCACAGCCCTCTCCCAGTCCGCGCCCCAGCCCCAGCCCCACACCCACCCATGGCCCTAGCCCCGGCCCCAGCCAAGCCCCACTCACGGCCCCATCCCCGGCCCCAGCCCAGCTCCAGCCACAGCACAGCCACAGCCCCACCCTGCCCTGCCCCAGCCCAGCCCCAGCCACAGCCCAGCCCCTGCCATGGACCCAGCCCCAGCCCAGCCCCAGCCCTGCCCCAGCCCCACCCTCAGCACCACCCAGCCCCAGCCCCAGCCCCTGCTCCATCCCTGCCCCCAGCCCTGCCCCAGCCCTGCCCCAGCCTAGCCTCAGCCCCTGTCCCAACCCCAGCCCAGCCCCAGCCCTGCCCCAGCCTAGCCCCAACCCCAGTCCAGCCCCACCCTGGACCCAGCCCCAGACCCAACACAGCCCCAGCCCCGCCCCAGCCTAGCCCCAGCCCCAGTCCAGACCCTGCCCTGGACCCAGTCCCAGCCCCAGCCCAGCCCCAGCCACCGCCCAGCCCCAGCCCTGCCCCCAACCCAGCCCCAGCCCCACCCTGGACACAGCCCCAGCCCCAGCCCTGCCCCAGCCCTGCCCCAGCCTAGCCTCAGCCCCAGTCCAGACCCCAGCCCAGCCCCAGCCCCGCCCCAGCCTAGCCCCAGCCCCAGTCCAGACCCTGCCCTGGACCCAGTCCCAGCCCCAGCCCAGCCCCAGCCACCGCCCAGCCCCAGCCCTGCCCCCAACCCAGCCCCAGCCCCACCCTGGACCCAGTCCCAGCCCCAGCCCAGCCCCAGCCACCGCCCAGCCCCAGCCCTGCCCCCAACCCAGCCCCAGCCCCACCCTGGACCCAGCCCCAGCCCCAGCCCTGCCCCAGCCCTGCCCCAGACTAGCCTCAGCCCCAGCCAAGCCCCTGCCCTGGACCCAGCCCCAGCCCCATCCCACCCTCATCGCCAGCCCAGGCCCAGCCCTGGCCCAGCCCTGCCCCAGCCCAGCCCCAGCCCCGCCCCAGCCCAGCCCCAGCCTGGCTCCAGCCCTGCCCTACCTCCAGCCCTAGCCCTGTCCCCAGCCTCGGCCTGTGACCCAGCCCCAGTCCCAGTCCTGCCCCATCCCAGCCCCCAGCCCCAGCACTGCCCTCAGCCCAGCCCCAGACCCAGCCTGGCCCCAGCCCTGTCCCCAGCCCCAGCCCCAGGCCCAGCCCCAACCCCAGCCCCAGCCCTGCCCCAGCCCCAGCCCCAGGCCTGACCTCAGCCCTGCCCCAGACCTGGCTCCAGCCCCAGCCCCAGCCCTGCCCATGCCTTGGTTCCAGCCCCAGCCCCAGCCCTGCGCCAACCCAGCCCCAGCCCAAGGCCCAGTCTCAAGCCTAGTCCTGCCCCAGCCCTGGCCCCAATCCAGCCCCAGCCCTACCCCTACCTCAGCCCTAGCCCCAGCCCTGTCCGCAGCCCCAGCCCCAGCCCCAGCCCCACCCTCGCCACCAGCCCAGCCCCATCCTCGCCACCAGCCCAGCCCCAGCCCCAACCTTGGCCCCAGCCCAGCTCCAGCCACAGCCCAGCCACAGCCCTGGACCCAGCCCCAGCCCAGCCCCAGCCCCAGCCCTGCCCTAGCCCAGCCCCAGCCCTGCCCCAGCCCAACCCCAGACAAAGCCCTGCCCCAGCCCAGCCCCAGCCACCGCCCTACCCCAGCCCTGGACCCCACCCCAGCCCCAGCCCTCTCCCAGTCCCCGTCCCAGCCCGAGACCCAGACCCACCCCCGGCCCTAGCCCCGGCCGCAGCCAAGCCCCACTCACATCCCCATCCCCAGCCCCAGCCCAGCTCCAGCCACAGCACAGCCACAGCCCCACCCTGCCCTGCCCCAGCCCAGCCCCAGCCACAGCCCAGCCCCTGCCATGGACCCAGCCCCAGCCCCAGCCCCAGCCCTGCCCCAGCCCCACCCTCAGCACCACCCAGCCCCAGCCCCAGCCCCTGCTCCATCCCTGCCCCCAGCCCAGCCCCAGCCCAAGCCCTGCCCCAGTCCCTGCCCCAGCCCAGTCCTGGTCCCAGCCCAGCCACAGCCCAGCCCCAGCCCTGCCCCAGCCCTGGACCCAGCCGTGCCCTCAGCCCCAGCCCCAGTCCTAGCCCAGCCCTGCCCTGAGCCCCAGCCCCAGCCCCACCCTCGGCCCCAGCCCAGTCCCTGCCCCAGGGCTGCCCCGGCCCAGACCCAGACCCAGCCCAGCCCTTGCCCTGGACCCAGCCCCAGCCCAGCTCCAGCCACAGCCCAGCCACAGCCCTGGACCCAGCCCCAGCCCAGCCCCATCTCCAGCCCTGCCCCAGCCCTGCCCTCAGCCCAGCCCCAGCCCCAGCTCGGCCCCAGTTCTGCCCCAGCCCCAGACCCAGCCAAACCCTGGACCCAGTCCCAGCCCCAGCCCAGCCCCAGCCCAGCCCCAGACACCACCCAGCCCCAGCCCTGCCGCCAGCCCTGCCCCAGCCCCACCCTGGACGCAGCCCCAGCCCCAGCCCTTCCCCAGTCACAGCCCAGCCAAAGCCCAGCCCTGACCCAGCCCCAGCCCTAGCCCCAGCCCTGCCCTCAGCCCAGCCCCAAGCCCGGACCCAGCCCCAGCCACAGCCCAGCCCCAGCCCCTGCCCCAGCCTAGCCGCAGCCCTGCCCCAGCCCCAGGCCCTGCCCCAGCCTAGCCACAGCCCTGCCCCAGCCCTGGCTCCTGCCCCAGCCCTGGCTCCAGCCCCAGCCCCGGCTCCAGCCCCAGCCCCAGCCCTGCTCAAGACTTGGTTCCAGCCCCAGCCCAAGGCCCAGCCTCAAGCCTAGTCCTGCCCCAGCCCAAGCCCCAATCCAGCCACAGCCCTACCCCTACCTCAGCCCTAGCCCCAGCCCTGTCCGCAGCCCCAGCCCCAGCCCCAGCCCCACCCTCGCCACCAGCCCAGCCCCATCCGCGCCACCAGCCCAGCCCCAGCCCCAACCTTGCCCCCAGCCCAGCCCCAGTTCCAGCCCTGCCCCAGCCCTGCCTCTGCCCCGGCCCCAGCCCCTGCCTCAGACTCGGCCCCAGCCCTGCCCCAACCCAGCCCCAGCCCCAGCCCAGCCCCAGCCCAGCCCCAGCCCCACACTCAGCCCCAGCCCAGCTCCAGCCACAGCCCAGCCACAGCCCTGGACCCAGCCCCAGCCCAGTCCCATCCCCAGCCCTGTCCCAGCCCTGACCTCAGCCCAGCCCCAGCCCCAGCCCCAGCCCCAGTCCTGCCCCAGCCTAGCACCAGCCCCAGTCCAGCCCCTGCCCTGGACCCAGTCCCAGCCCCAGCCCAGCCCCAGCCCTGCCCCAGCCTAGCCCCAACCCCAGTCCAGCCCCACCCTGGACCCAGCCCCACACCCAGCACAGCCCCAGCCCCGCCCCAGCCTAGCCCCAGCCCCAGTCCAGACCCTGCCCTGGACCCAGTCCCAGCCCCAGCCCAGCCCCATCCACCGCCCAGCCCCAGCCTTGCCCCCAACCCAGCCCCAGCCCCACCCTGGACCCAGCCCCAGCCCCAGCCCTGCCCCAGCCCTGCCCCAGCCTAGCCTCAGCCCCAGTCCAGACCCTGACCTGGACCCAGTCCCAGCCCCAGCCCAGCCCCAGCCACCGCCCAGCCCCAGCCCTGCCCCCAACCCAGCCCCAGCCCCACCCTGGACCCAGCCCCAGCCCCAGCCCTGCCCCAGCCCTGCCCCAGACTAGCCTCAGCCCCAGCCAAGCCCCTGCCCTGGACCCAGCCCCAGCCCCATCCCACCCTCATCGCCAGCCCAGGCCCAGCCCAGGCCCAGCCCTGCCCCAGCCCAGCCCAGCCCCAGCCCCAGCCCCAACCCCAGCCAAGCCCCACTCACGGCCACATCCTCGGCCCCAGCCTAGCCCTGCCCCAGCCCCAGCCCTGCACCGAACCCAGCCCCAGCCCGGCCCCAGCCCCTGCTCCATCCCTGCCCCCAGCCCCTGCTCCATCCCTGCCCCCAGCCCAGCCCCAGTCCAGCCCCTGCCCTGGACCCAGCCCCAGCCCAGCCCCATCCCCAGCCCTGTCCCAGCCCTGCCCTCAGCCCAGCCCCAGCCCCTGCCCTGGACCCAGTCCCAGCCCCAGCCCAGCCCCAGCCCTGCCCCAGCCTAGCCCCAACCCCAGTCCAGCCCCACCCTGGACCCAGGCCCAGCCCCAGCCCAGCCCCAGCCACCGCCCAGCCCCAGCCCTGCCCCCAACCCAGCCCCAGCCCCACCCTGGACCCAGCCCCAGCCCCAGCCCTGCCCCAGCCCTGCCCCAGCCTAGCCTCAGCCCCAGCCAAGCCCCTGCCCTGGACCCAGCGCCAGCCCCACCCCAGCCTCATCGCCAGCCCAGGCCCAGCCCTGCCCCAGCCCAGCCCTAGCCCCAGCCCCAGCCCCAACCCCAGCCAAGCCCCACTCACGGCCCCATCCTCGGCCCCAGCCTAGCCCTGCCCCAGCCCCAGCCCTGCACCGAACCCAGCCCCAGCCTGGCCCCAGCCCTGCCCCAGCCAGCCCTGCCCCGGCCCAGCCCCAGCCCAGCCCCAGACCTGCCCCAGCCCAGCCCCAGTCACAGCCCAGCCCCAGCCCAGCCCCAACCTTGGCCCCAGCCCAGCTCCAGCCACAGCCCAGCCACAGCCCTGGACCCAGCCCCAGCCCAGCCCCAGCCCCAGCCCTGCCCTAGCCCAGCCCCAGCCCTGCCCCAGCCCAGCCCCAGTCACAGCCCAGCCCCAGCCCTAGATCCAGCACCAGTCGCAGCCCCAGCCCCACCCTCAGCCCCAGCCCAGCTCCAGCCACAGCCCTGCCACAGCCCTGGACACAGCCCCAGCCCAGCCCCAGCCCCAGCCCTGCCCTAGCCCAGGCCCAGCCTGGCCCCAGCCCTGCCCCCAGCCCAGCCCCAGCCCTGCCCTCAGCCCAGCCCCAGACCCAGCCTGGCCCCAGCCCTGTCCCCAGCCCCAGCCCCAGGCCCAGCCCCAACCCCAGCCCCAGCCCTGCCCCCAGCCCAGCCCCAGCCACAGCCCTACCCCAGTCCTGGACCCAGCCCCAGTCCTGCCCCAGCCCAAACCCAGCCCCAGCCCAGCCCCCAGCCCCGGCCCTACCCCTGCCCAGTCCCGGTCCATGCCCAGCCCCAGCCCTGCCCCACCCTCGTCCCCAGCCCAGCCCCAGCCCCAGTCCTGCCCCAGCCTAGCACCAGCCCCAGTCCAGCCCCTGCCCTGGACCCAGTCCCAGCCCCAGCCCAGCCCCAGCCCTGCCCCAGCCAGCCCCAACCCCAGTCCAGCCCCACCCTGGACCCAGCCCCAGACCCAGCACAGCCCCAGCCCCGCCCCAGCCTAGCCCCAGCCCCAGTCCAGACCCTGCCCTGGACCCAGTCCCAGCCCCAGCCCAGCCCCAGCCCCAGCCCTGCCCCAGCCCTGCCCCAGACTAGCCTCAGCCCCAGCCAAGCCCCTGCCCTGGACCCAGCCCCAGCCCCACCCCAGCCTCATCGCCAGCCCAGGCCCAGCCCAGGCCCAGCCCTGCCCCAGCCCAGCCCCAGCCCCAGCCCCAGCCCCAACCCCAGCCAAGCCCCACTCACGGCCCCATCCTCGGCCCCAGCCTAGCCCTGCCCCAGCCCCAGCCCTGCACCAAACCCAGCCCCAGCCCGGCCCCAGCCCTGCCCCAGCCAGCCCTGCCCCGGCCCAGCCCCAGCCCTGGCCTCAGCCCCAGCCCTGCCCCAGCCCAGCCCCAGTCACAGCCCAGCCCCAGCCCTGGATCCAGCCCCAGCCCAGCCCCAGCCCCAGCCCTGCCCCAGCCCAGCCCCAGTCACAGCCCAGCCCCAGCCCAGCCACAGCCTGGCCCCAGCCCTGCCCTCCTCCAGCCCTAGCCCTGTCCCCAGCCTTGGCCCCTGACCCAGCCCCAGTCCCAGTCCTGCCCCATCCCAGCCCCCAGCCCCAGCCCTGCCCTCAGCCCAGCCCCAGACCCAGCCTGGCCCCAGCCCCAGCCCTGCCCCAGCCCCAGCCCCAGGCCTGACCTCAGCTCTGCCCCAGACCTGGCTCCAGCCCAAGCCCCAGCCCTGCCCATGCCTTGGTTCCAGCCCCAGCCCCAGCCCTGCGCGAACCCAGCCCCAGCCCAAAGCCCAGTCTCAAGCCTAGTCCTGCCCCAGCCCTGGCCCCAATCCAGCCCCAGCCCTACCCCTACCTCAGCCCTAGCCCCAGCCCTGTCCGCAGCCCCAGCCCCAGCCCCAGCCCCACCCTCGCCACCAGCCCAGCCCCATCCTCGCCACCACCCCAGCCCCAGCCCTCTCCCAGTCCACGGCCCAGCCCCAGCCCCAGCCCCGGCCCCAGCCCTGGCCCCAGCCAAGCCCCACTCTCGGCCCCATCCCCGGCCCCAGCCCAGCTCCAGCCACAGCACAGCCACAGCCCCTGCCCTGCCCTGCCCCAGCCCAGCCCCAGCCACAGCCCAGCCCCTGCCATGGACCCAGCCCCAGCCCAGCCCCAGCCCTGCCCCAGCCCCACCCTCAGCACCAGCCCAGCCCCAGCCCCAGCCCCTGCCCAGCCCCAGCCCCACCCTCAGCACCAGCCCAGCCCCTGCCATGGACCCAGCCCCAGCCACAGCCACAGCCCTACCCCAGCCCAGCCCCCAGCCCCGGCCATACCCCTGCCCAGTCCCGGTCCATGCCCAGCCCCAGCCCTGCCCCACCCTTGTCCCCAGCCCAGCCCCTGCCCCAGCCCTACTCCTGCCCAGTCCCGGTCCATGCCCAGCCCCAGCCCTGCCCCACCCTTGTCCCCAGCCCAGCCCCAACCCCAGCCCCACTCCTGCCCAAGACTTGGTTCCAGCCCCAGCCCCTGCCCAGCCCCAGCCCCACCCTCGCCACCAGCCCAGCCGCAGCCCCAACCTTGGCCCCAGCCCAGCTCCAGCCACAGCCCAGCCACAGCCCTGGACCCAGCCCCAGCCCAGCCCCAGCCCCAGCCCTGCCCTAGCCCAGCCCCAGCCCTGCCCCAGCCCAGCCCCAGTCACAGCCCAGCCCCAGCCCTAGATCCAGCACCAGTCGCAGCCCCAGCCCCACCCTCAGCCCCAGCCCAGCTCCAGCCACAGCCCTGCCACAGCCCTGGACACAGCCCCAGCCCAGCCCCAGCCCCAGCCCTGCCCTAGCCCAGCCCCAGCCTGGCCCCAGCCCTGCCCCCAGCCCAGCCCCAGCCCTGCCCTCAGCCCAGCCCCAGACCCAGCCTGGCCCCAGCCCTGTCCCCAGCCCCAGCCCCAGGCCCAGCCCCAACCCCAGCCCCAGCCCTGCCCCCAGCCCAGCCCCAGCCACAGCCCTACCCCAGTCCTGGACCCAGCCCCAGTCCTGCCCCAGCCCAAACCCAGCCCCAGCCCAGCCCCCAGCCCCGGCCCTACCCCTGCCCAGTCCCGGTCCATGCCCAGCCCCAGCCCTGCCCCACCCTCGTCCCCAGCCCAGCCCCAGCCCCAGTCCTGCCCCAGCCTAGCACCAGCCCCAGTCCAGCCCCTGCCCTGGACCCAGTCCCAGCCCCAGCCCAGCCCCAGCCCTGCCCCAGCCAGCCCCAACCCCAGTCCAGCCCCACCCTGGACCCAGCCCCAGACCCAGCACAGCCCCAGCCCCGCCCCAGCCTAGCCCCAGCCCCAGTCCAGACCCTGCCCTGGACCCAGTCCCAGCCCCAGCCCAGCCCCAGCCCCAGCCCTGCCCCAGCCCTGCCCCAGACTAGCCTCAGCCCCAGCCAAGCCCCTGCCCTGGACCCAGCCCCAGCCCCACCCCAGCCTCATCGCCAGCCCAGGCCCAGCCCAGGCCCAGCCCTGCCCCAGCCCAGCCCCAGCCCCAGCCCCAGCCCCAACCCCAGCCAAGCCCCACTCACGGCCCCATCCTCGGCCCCAGCCTAGCCCTGCCCCAGCCTCAGCCCTGCACCAAACCCAGCCCCAGCCCGGCCCCAGCCCTGGCCCCAGCCCCACCCTCAGCCCCAGCCCAGCTCCAGCCACAGCCCTGCCACAGCCCTGGACACAGCCCCAGCCCAGCCCCAGCCCCAGCCCTGCCCTAGCCCAGCCACAGCCTGGCCCCAGCCCTGCCCTCCTCCAGCCCTAGCCCTGTCCCCAGCCTTGGCCCCTGACCCAGCCCCAGTCCCAGTCCTGCCCCATCCCAGCCCCCAGCCCCAGCCCTGCCCTCAGCCCAGCCCCAGACCCAGCCTGGCCCCAGCCCCAGGCCTGACCTCAGCTCTGCCCCAGACCTGGCTCCAGCTCAAGCCCCAGCCCTGCCCATGCCTTGGTTCCAGCCCCAGCCCCAGCCCTGCGCGAACCCAGCCCCAGCCCAAAGCCCAGTCTCAAGCCTAGTCCTGCCCCAGCCCTGGCCCCAATCCAGCCCCAGCCCTACCCCTACCTCAGCCCTAGCCCCAGCCCTGTCCGCAGCCCCAGCCCCAGCCCCAGCCCCACCCTCGCCACCAGCCCAGCCCCATCCTCGCCACCACCCCAGCCCCAGCCCTCTCCCAGTCCACGGCCCAGCCCCAGCCCCAGCCCCACCCCCGGCCCCAGCCCTGGCCCCAGCCAAGCCCCACTCTCGGCCCCATCCCCGGCCCCAGCCCAGCTCCAGCCACAGCACAGCCACAGCCCCTGCCCTGCCCTGCCCCAGCCCAGCCCCAGCCACAGCCCAGCCCCTGCCATGGACCCAGCCCCAGCCCAGCCCCAGCCCTGCCCCAGCCCCACCCTCAGCACCAGCCCAGCCCCAGCCCCAGCCCCTGCCCAGCCCCAGCCCCACCCTCAGCACCAGCCCAGCCCCAGCCCCAGCCCCAGCCCCAGCCCCACCCTCGCCACCAGCCCAGCCGCAGCCCCAACCTTGGCCCCAGCCCAGCTCCAGCCACAGCCCAGCCACAGCCCTGGACCCAGCCCCAGCCCAGCCCCAGCCCCAGCCCTGCCCTAGCCCAGCCCCAGCCCTGCCCCAGCCCAACCCCAGCCCCAGCCCTGCCCCCAGCCCAGCCCCAGCCAAAGCCCTGCCCCAGCCCAGCCCCAGCCACCGCCCTACCCCAGCCCTGGACCCCACCCCAGCCCCAGCCCTCTCCCAGTCCACGGCCCAGCCCCAGCCCCAGCCCCACCCCCGGCCCCAGCCCTGGCCCCAGCCAAGCCCCACTCTCGGCCCCATCCCCGGCCCCAGCCCAGCTCCAGCCACAGCACAGCCACAGCCCCTGCCCTGCTGTGGCCGGTTGACGTTGCCCCCTTAAGAAAGGGAATATGGTGGACGGAAGTTGGTAAACGGAAGGAATAGTCTAAACTAATTTCATTGGACGAGTGGGAGGAAGCACCTTCTGAGCTGGGACTATACTGGACATTTCCAGCACTTCTCAGTCAGTCTTGCTTCCGCCTTTGTATGGTGCAGCAGCTCTGCAGCTAACTCTGTGCTGGGCTTTCTGCCAAGGCCCCGGCCTTGAAATCCAGACACCAGGCCTGTATACTAACTCCCTTCCAATTAACACGAACTGCTTCTAACTTTTTTTTCCTCTCTTTCCTTTCTCTTTCTATCCCATTCTGGGGAAAGGGGGGGAGAGAGGGGAGAGCGGAGGTGGGGGACCCCTCTCTGCCGAGAGGGGTTACTCTCATTTCTGTGTTACTCTGTTGTATATCTTTGTATATATTGTAGATATTGTAAATTTGTAAATATCTCCCTGCAAACCCTACATCGCTTTGTAAATATAGCTCCACTGCCTTGCTAATTCAGCTTGTGAGTTTTTTTTTCCCTTTCCCTTCAATTTTTTTTCCCTTTTACCTTACAAGGGGGAAGGGAGGAGGCTTCTCGGCCTTACCCTTCCACCCCACCACATTTTTTTTTTATTGGCGCCCAACTTGGGGCAGATAATTAGTTCAATTTATTATTTGATTGATTTAGTGTTTTCCAGCTGAATTAGCAAACATGAAGGTATTGTGGTTTGTGGAGCAATTATTCTTTTCAATTTTTGGGGCTCTGATTTACAGGTATTGTTTGGGTTTGATTTTGGATTACCTGGGTAAATATTTGGTGCAGACAATTTATATGTGGGTTATGTATAGAGTTAAATTATGGTATGGAAAATGTATTAATATCTTATGGCCAGTGAGATACAGGAATGTTACCTCCACCACTCTCCCAATTGAGATAAAGGGTTTTAAGATTCCGCCTGAGGAGACAGTAACTTTAGGTGATGCCTGGGATCCAAAGGTGATTTATCTCATGTCTATAATTCTGCTGCTTGTGATAATTATCGTGTATCTCCTGATTTCTTTGCGGCGAGAGAGAAAGGTGTCCAGGGCGTGTTTTGTTATTAAAACTAGATCAAAAAGAAAACGCCGTGGCTCTCGGTCAGTCCCAGAGTCATCTAGTGACGAGGACTGTGGAGAACCTGTGTCAGTTAAAAAGAAGGCTAAAAAGTTAATTGGTAAAGCAGCTCTAAATGACTTTGCTGATTCTGGCAAGCTGCCAAGGGCATCGGCTGGTATCAACATGGCACCTACTCCTTCTCCCACTCCTTCTCCTTCTTCTTCTTCTCCGTCGGCCATTAACGGAGCAATGTCACTTCCACCCACTCCCTCGGTGGGACCGGAAGTCACTGCCCCAGCAGCTGATTTATCTCAGGACCTGTCAGCTTCCATTAAGGTGGCTGTAAATTCAAACACAGCTCCAGTTAAGGTGGCTCCTTTAAAGACTAGAGGTGGAAAGGGCAAAGATGGAGAAGAAGAGGTGGAGACTGATCCTGGTGAGGGGCCCTCTACTCTAAAAGATCCTGCTGAGGAGGAAGAGAAGGTTTGTTTTAAAGATCTAACTAACCTAGTGAGATCAAAGCAGGATAGAGATGAAGCTAGGAAAGCAGCTGGCAAAGGTGGTTCTCAGCTTAAAGAGATCCTTAGGCAAATGACAGCAGGATTATATGGGCAAAGAATTCAGGGAGACGAAGATGAAGATGATATTTTGGAGTGTTCTTCTCCACGGGAGGAATTGCAAAATGTCCGTAAAGATTTCACCAGGGCAGATAAGGAGCCAGTTCTAGCTTGGCTTAGTAGGTGTTATGATACAGGTGCTTCAGCTCTAACAGTTGGAGACAAGTCAGCAGCTCAGTTAGGAACTCTCTCAAGGGACAATGGAATAGATAGACATCTAGGCGAAGCTCTCAGTAAGGTTAATCTGTGGATACGCCTTTTAATAGCGGTTGCCCTGAGATACCCTTCCCGAGATGATCTTCCCTGGAATCCTAAACCCTGGACTACCATAGATGAGGGAATTAAGCGCTTGAGAGAATTTGCTGTTAGAGAGCTACTCTATGGTGAACATGAAACTCTGAATCCTGATGACATTCCTGTGGGTATTGGTCCTGCTAAAAAGATCATCAAACTTGCTCCTTCCAATTATGCAAACATTCTGGCAAGCAGAATTGTGTCAAGAAGTTATGGTGGAGCTTCTCCTACGGTTGGCCAATTCAGTGATCAAATGAGACAATTGGAGGATAGCATGACACGTGGTTATTTGGTTTCAGCCATTGAAACTCTGTCTGGAAAAATCGAGAATTGCATGAAGGATCTGAAAGATTCCATATCCCAATTGGCACAGAGGGATAATTTCAATTCTTCCTCCAGGTGGATACAAGTTTCATCTGTGAGGAATACACGTCCTCCAAGGAAGTCATTCCAAAACAGGACATTCCAAAACAGGTCATTCCAAAACAGACCACCAAGGCAATCACGTAGAACTATTTGGATAACTCTGCGTGATCAGTTTGGTGAGAACATGAACCGCTGGGATGGCCAACCAACTTCTAATCTTTTCAGGAGACTGTGGGAATTGCAAAGTGGCAGAACCCAAGGTAGCAATACCAGAAGGGTAGCTGTTACTTCCACAGTTCCCCAGAACGACTCTTATGGCTCCAACAGTAGCTCCAGTTATAACATGCAAAGTTATAACCCTGCAAACTATGTGCAATGCACATGTGCGCATGTTCCCCATAACTAGGGGTGCCCTGCCTCCCGCCAGGGGGAGGAGAGGGATAACAGAGATAATAGAATCTATTGGGATGTGTACATCCAGTGGCCTGGCACTTCACAATTTCGGAAGTACAGGACCTTGGTTGACACAGGAGCTTAGTGCACCATAATACCATCAAATTATCAGGGATCAGAGTCCATAACTATGCTGGGAGTCACTGGTGGATCTCAAGAGTTAAGTAAGGTAGAAGTTAATATAAGTCTAACTGGTAAACAATGGAGGAAGCATACAGTTGTGACCAGACCTGACGCACCTTGTATTTTGGGAATTGATTTTCTGAGAGAAAGGCGTTTCAAAGACCCTAGAGGTTACAAATGGGCTTTTGGAGTAGCTTCTATAGAAATTGATGGACAAAAATTGAAGCTGTCTGCCAGACCTGAACTTTCTGATGAATCTGCAGTTGTGGGACAACATAAGATACAGGACATTAAATTGCCGGTTGCTTCTCAGACTGTGCATCACAGACAATACAGAACCAACCGTGACTCTCTGTTGCCCATTCAGAATCTGAATCGTCAGTTGGAGAGTCAGAAAGTCGTCAGCAAAACTCATTCACCTTTCAACAGTCCAGTGTGGCCTGTGAGGAAGCAGAATGGAGACTGGTGTCTGACAGTAGACTACTGAGCCCTGAATGAAGTAACACCACCTATGAGTGCAGCAGTACCAGACATGATGGAACTCCAGTATGAGCTGGAATCCAAAGAGGCCAAATGGTATGCTACCATAGACATTGCTAATGCATTTTTCTCTATTCCCATAGCAGAGGAATGCAGGCCTCAGTTTGCTTTCACCTGGAGAGGAATCCAGTACACTTTCAACAGGCTGCCAATGGGCTGGATCCACAGCTCAAGCATCTGTCATGCAGTGATCCATGATGCTCTGGAGAAAGGCGGCGCTCCAGAACACATCCAGTGCATCGATGATATCATCGTCTGGGGTAAAACTGCTAAGGAAGTCTTCGAGAAAGGTAACAAAATCATTGACATTCTTCTGAATGCAGGTTTTGCCATCAAATGAGACAAGGTGAAAGGACCTACCACAGAGATTCAGTTTCTGGGAGTGCGGTGGCAGGATGGACGCCGACACATTCCAGTGGATGTGGTAAATAGAGTCTCTACCATGGCAAGTCCCACAAACAAGCAAGAGACCCTACGTTTCTTGGGGATAGTGGGATTTTGGAGACTACACATTCCTGGATACAGTCACATTGTGAAACCTCTGTATGATGTGACTCGAAAGAGAAACCATTTCCACTGGGGACCTGAACAACAGGCAGCCTTTGACCAGATAAAGCAAGAGGTAGTTCAAGCAATGGGTCTGGGACCTGTCCGAGATGGTCCAGACATTAAGAACATTTTGTACACGGCTGCAAGTGGCAATGGTCCAACCTGGTGCTTGTGGCAAAAAGCTCCAGGTGAGACACGTGGACGACCTCTTGGTTTCTGGAGTCGAGGTTACAGAGGTTCAGAGGCTAATTATACTCCAACAGAGAAAGAAATTTTAGCTGCCTATGAAGGAGTAAAAGCATCTTCTGAAGTGATTGGAACTGAATCACAACTTCTCTTAGCTCCCAGATTACCAGTTTTGAATTGGATGTTCAAAGGCAAAGGATCCACACCACATCATGCCACAGACTCAACCTGGTCTAAGTGGATGGCTCTGATAACACAGAGAGCTCGAATGGGAAATCTTGAAAGACCTGGTCCAGTGGAGGTGATCTCAAGTTGGCCTGAAGGTATCAACTGTGCCAAGCCTCCAGAGGAGAAAGTAACTCGTGCTGAGGAAGCTCCTCCTTACAATGACCTTTCTGATGATGAAAAGAAATATGCTTTGTTCACAGACGGTTCCTGTCGTCTTGTTGGAAACAAGCGAAGGTGGAAGTCTGCAGTGTGGAGTCCAACACGCCGAGTTGCAGAGGCGAAAGATGGAGAAGGAGAATCCAGTCAGTTTGCAGAGGTAAAAGCTGTCCAGCTAGCTCTCGACGTGGCTGAATGTGAGAGATGGCCAAAGCTTTATCTCTACACCGACTCATGGATGGTAGCCGATGCTCTATGGGGTTGGCTAAAGAACTGGAAGAAGAGTGGTTGGCAGAGGAAAGGAAAACCCATTTGGGCAGCCGACCTGTGGCAGGACATTGCTGATCGAATCGAGAGAATTCCAGTGAAGGTGAGACACATCGATGCTCACATTCCTAAGAGCAAAGCTACTGAGGAACAGCAACACAACCATCAGGCAGATCTAGCTGCAAGAGTTTCTCAAGTAGACATGGACTCTAATCTTGATCTCGACTGGAAACACTGAGGTGAGATATTCTTAGCTCGGTGGGCTCATGATTCGTCAGGACATCAAGGCAGAGATGCAACATACCAATGGGCTCGTGACAGATCCATAGACATTTCCATGGATGCTATCACACAAGTCATCCATGACTGTGACATTTGTGCTGCTATTAAGCAGGCAAAACGACTTAAGCCCTTGTGGTATGGTGACAGATGGTCCAAGTACAAGTATGGTGAAGCTTGGCAGATTGACTACGTCACTCTACCACGTTCTTGTTCTGGTAAGCAATACGTGCTTACTATGGTAGAGGCAAACACTGGATGGTTGGAAACTTATCCAGTTTCACATGCAACTGCACGCAACACCATTCTCGGTCGGGAGAGACAGATCCTGTGGAGACATGGAACTCCAGAGAGGATTGAGTCAGACAACGGAACTCATTTCAAGAACAACCTTGTAAAGAACTGGGCAAAAGAGCACGGCATTGAGTGGATATTCCACATTCCCTACTATGCACCAGCTTCAGGGAAGATTGAACGCTACAACGGTTTGTTGAAGACCACTCTCAAAGCCATGGGGGGTGGATCTTTGAAAAACTGGGAAAAACATTTAGCACAAGCAACCTGGCTGGTAAATAGTAGAGGTTCAGTGAACCGAGCTGGACCTGCACATTCAGATTTGCTACGGAAAGTAGAAGGTGATAGAGTTCCTGTTGTTAGAGAAAAGAATCTGTTAGGTAAAACTGTTTGGGTATTTTCACCCTCAGGAGAGGCTAAACCTGTCCGAGGGGTGGTTTCAGCTGAAGGTCCAGGTCACACTTATTGGGTAATGCAAGAGAATGGTGAAATTCAGTGTATTCCACAAAGAAATTTAACTTTAGCTGAAAGAGGTTAATTTCAAACTGTTGTACAGCTACATCGCGCCCAAAGGAAGAATCAACGTGGAATCTACGGTGCACAAACCCTGAGATCCCTGAGAGCCCTGAGTCAACTAAGAGACCCTGAGAATCCCTGTTTCCCTTTTCTTCGCTTCATCAGTGAAAAAATGAACTGTTTTCCATTTTTCTCAGTTTCTGATTTTCTTGGACTTTTGAATCATCTACATCTGAGCATAGCCGGAATGGACTATGAACTTTACTCACGAACTGTAAATATCGTTGTGGATTGGATGGACAGTATGAACAGCCAATGAAATTGTTTAGAAGGGGTGGACTGTGGCCGGTTGACGTTGCCCCCTTAAGAAAGGGAATATGGTGGACGGAAGTTGGTAAACGGAAAAGAATAATCTAAACTATTTCATTGGTGAAGTGGGAGGAAGCACCTTCTGAACTGGGAGTGAACTGAGCATTTCCAGGACTTTTCTGTCAGTCTTGCTTCCGCCTCTCCACGGTGCAGCAGCTCTTTTTCTCTGCTGGGCTTTCTGCCAAGACTTCGGCCTTGAAACCGATAAGATAGAAGGCCTGTATTGACTCCTTTCCAATTAACACAAAACTGCTTTTAACTTCTTTCTTTCTTCTTTCTCCCTTTTTCTGAACTACTCTGGGGAAAGGGGGGGGGAGAGAGGGGAGAGCGGAGGTGGGGAACACCCTCTGCCGAAGGGGGTTACTCTCATTTCTGTGTTACTCTGTTGTATATCTTTGTATATATTGTAGATATTGTAAATTTGTAAATATTCCCTGCAAATCCTACACTGCTTTGTAAATATAGCTCCACTGCTTTGCTAATTCAGCTTGTGAGTGCCGCAAGAAGGGGGCTGACTCACAATCGATACGATTTGCCAAATCCAAACGTTATTGAACATCGAACACTTTATATACACTTTAACTGTGGTTACATACTGCAAGAAGGGGGCCGCTTTAACGACCAATTTGATCAGCGGATTCCAACTTTATTGAGCATCAGACACATCTTATATACAGTTTGCTATAATTATGCCCACTTGGCAACATACTATTGGTTGCTCTCTAAAAGGTTACATCATTGTTTTCACAACTCTGTGGAATTCTTCTATCCGGCCTAATTGCTCTCTTTCCCAGATCTCGCCTCCTCCTTATCTTGCTTGCCTCCCATCTCAGGGGCAGCTGGACTTCAGCATACCAAGCAATCAGCACTTTCTCACATCTCCCACTCTGCCACTATATTATCAACAGAGAATTCTTCAAGGCCTGAATTGCACAGGTGTTCCTGGGACCCATGTCCCCTCTTGCCCGACAACAATTCCCCCGTTTTTCTTTTGTGCAAGTAAGGCCTTGGAAGTTATTCTCTGAACACTTTGCATAATACAATTATAAACAAGTTTAACAATAATCAAAATGAGTACAATAATACCTAAGAACCTTAAAACTTACTACTATAATTAACAAACATATTTACATTAATTCTGGGTATCCCTATCAGACATGTCTGAAAAAGTTCAATCAATTCATTATTACCTGTTATGTTGCACCTTTATTTTCTCTAGGATGGTCAAAAATCATAATTTGTTTAAGGGTAGCAAGATTTCTTTAATCTGTAAAGGTAGATCTGGCCAGACTCTAGCTTCACAGACAGAAAACTTGCAGGCAATCAGCAAGAGCAAAAGAGCTTCTTTGTTTTGTCCAATATAAAAATTACCCACAATAATGTGTTTTTGCTCATCCTAGTAATACTGATCTCTTATTGGTACCATTTGTTGATGTTTTCAATCGAAAATGAAAATGCATGTTGTGTTGTTATGAATTTTGATTTTCCCTCTAGGTGTTATAGCGAACTGGTGAGATAACATATAAATCCCTTCTCCCTACATTCAGTGTGGTAAGGGTCAAAGCATCCACTTTCACACATGCTCAATTGTGCAGGCTTCTTATCTGAAGAAAACAAATTCCCAGTTCTGAATGTTTATCTTTAAGACAGCTCCTTCTCAGCCGTGATGTCTCCAATTAACCAGACAGTGTCCTTGCAAGTATGCAAGAGAGGTTTCTTTCTCTTTACCCTCTAAACAGGCCTCACAAGATCCTGACCCTTAATCCCAGTGCACTCTAAGTCTTACAATTTTAACACAAATCACCAGTATATTCATCACAATTCCCCCCTTTTTTTTTTTTTTGTCACCATTGATTTGTGTTAAAATTTCCAGATATTTCAGAACCTTCTTAATTGGATCATAATTAAGTTCATCTGTTCTGATCACATTCTGATCATAATTCTCTACTTGTAACTCGTTGACATGAGCAATCTTACTTAAAGGTCTTAGTATTTTGTAACAACAATTGCAGAGTATTATGCATAGCAATATTACAATTATTCCAACAATATTACAAACAAATGTTTAAGCCAATTTAGGTTTGGTAACCAGAAAGTTAACTTATCCCATATTTCTTTAAATCCACAAGAAGTATCATCTAAAGAAAACCCCCTTCCTTAACATATAAAAAATCCAAAGCTAATCTATTCTGAGTAGACATTTTCAAGAGACTATTGATTTCAATTTGCTGCGCTTTTATTGCATCTGTGCTTGCATTTACTATGATTTCAACTGTAGCAGAAAAATTTACTATTGCTTTTTCAAGTTCAAGTCTTTTCTCTCCAGTCTGATCAAGATTCCACACATGGGAACGTGGTTTTTGATTTCGATTGGACTACTTATGTACAAATAGGGTTAGGATCAAAATTAGGCTCCACCAAGTATATGTGAACTCTGCCTCCTCGGCCTGCTGGGGTGCAACCAGCAGCCGGGTGTATTTTCTTCTCGGCAGCAGTTACATTCTTCAGGAGCCCTACAGATTTTTTAACTCCTTAACCCACTTCAAAATTCCATTTGGAGTCTCTTCTCTACTTCCTTGGTTAGTTCGTTTACCATTTCCCATTGTGCTTTTGTTATTTCAATTCCTCTGCCTTCAAAATCTTATGTCTCTTACTTTTCCTTTTAGTAATCCTTTTAATTATTCCTGATATTTCCCAACTAAAATTTCTCTAGTCTTTATTTCCCACTTATGCCAATCCCTTTCAATAATTTTCCATGGGGATTTAAATCCTTTTTCTCACCACAAAATAGGTTTTCTGTATTTACCAGCCCAAACTGCCTATTTTCAAATTCAGCATTCAGGAAAAAATATTTTTTGATTGATGCTTTTGACCCCAGATTATCATAACAGTTATTGTGATCGATGTTCGACTTCATGGGAAATGCTGTTTCCTCTCAGTCTTGGTTCTTCTGCACATTAGTGAAGGAATAGTTGTTAAAATTAATACCTATTTACTACAAACCTTAACTTATGCTAATACCAAAAATCCTTAAACCCTTAACAAACTATGTTAAAATTAATCCATCAAATCAGTGTCTAAAATGAAATAAAATTATTACATTAAATAAAAAACACTTTCCAAAATTAAAACCTGTTTATACATTCCTTAACTATATTACATGGAGCTCCTTTGAAATGCCTAGGCAGACAACTAAGAAGGTTCGAACCAAAAGAAAATCTTACAATTTGAACTCTTAACTAAGTGCATACACCTTACTGCAATCACTATGTACTAAGTACTTATAAATGCCAAATGCTTACTTATTCATTATGCTTATTAGAAAAACTTAACAAAACTCTAAATAACAAATCTCTGAAAGACGTTACAATCAGAAATGACAAAATGAGTACTGTTGCTTTAAATCAAAACAGAGTAGTGCGGCTAAAGCCGCTGCGGGGGAAAGGTGTGGGGGCTGCTGCCGTGGCAGCTGCTCCGCTGCTACTGTCGGTGCTGTCGGTATCAGTGGTGCGTCAGCCGGTACCGCCTTGGTCGGAGCCGTCGGTATCCGCGGGGGCCGGCAGGGCTCGCAGGAGGAGTGCGGTGGCAGGAACGCTGTAACCGTGAGCCTCCAAGCGCTCCATTTTTTCTAAGAGGGGCCGTAAAGCAAAGTCGGCGCTGTTTGAATTCCTCGCTGCCGGTGTTGTCGTGTTCCGAATCCGAGCCGTCGCTGGCGATGTCAGAGGAAGGTGTTGATAAAAAGGGGTCGAACACACTGAGCTGCCTTTTTCCGGCTTTTTCCCCGCTGTGTGCAAACGGCAGTGGTGATGGCTGGTAAACGCGGTGTGGTCGCCGCAAGATGTATCGGGGGCGGCCCCGGTCGATCGGTCGACAGTTCTCAGACACATCTTTCAGCTGCAACTCAGATACACCTGGCGCTGCATCTCGTCCTGACAAAGTTGCTCTAACTGCAGCAGCCATTCGCTGTTTCAGTTCGTAGGTTTTAACACAGTTCATGCATTCTCGCCACGACTTTTGCAGCTTTATAGCAGTTTTATCACCATCTATAACCAAGTCCCACAACTTGTTCCTGTATTCTCTCCAACAAGCTTCATCAAAATAACTATCTCCGCTAGGGAAATGCCCTAAAGCGGATCTATGGGCCAAAAGTCCAGGCATTACTTTAGACGATATCTCCGCCTTACGCTTTTCGATGACACTCTATTTCGTCTGATGACTGCTTATAGGGTCGGCCTTGCCCTTTCGAGTCTGTGCGCAAAGGTACTAAGGCTGCCATAACCTGTTGACTATGCTCAAGCTGTTTTGTCATTGTCATTGACAACACCTCAGCCTGTTTTTGTAATCCCTTATCAATCACCTCCGTCAACATGGCCATCGGATTGCTTGGCAAGTCCTGAGCCCTCTGCAACAATTCGGCTACTGTCCATCTAGGATCTGCTGATGTAATAAGCTGCTGCGTCTGCTGGTTCCCATCCTGCATTAAACACTGCCTTAAAATTGCCTCTCGGATACCTTCTCCTACGCTTGCTGCTCTAAGTGTGGCAAGCAACTTATCCACAAATTCACCAAGAGGTTCCTGTCTACCTTGCTTAATTCCCATATAGTGAGGATTTGCATTTCCATCCTTCTGCTTGTCAAAAGCCATCCTCACTATCTGGGCTGATGCTTGCAAAACAGGCGGCTGTAAAAGTGCCTGTAACTCTGGTCTCTCATACTGTCCCGTTCCACACAACTGATCTACTGTTACATCAAATAGTGGGTCGTTATGCTGTCTTTGTACTCCAGCTGATTGTCTAGCTAGGTGTTCCCACTCATTCAAAAATGTCATAAATTGAGATGCTGTTAGGATCAGCTTCATAACATTATAAGAATCTCTAGGTAACATATTATAGTTCATGTAAATAAAATCAATCATCTGTCTACCTGGTTCAGATTGAATCCCAAAGTGACTCGCAGTCTGTCGTAATTGAGATAACAATTTCCATGGCAATTGGGTTACATCAGCCTGGACAACATTCTGCTCCCCAGGGACCTGTGTATACATTACTGGAAAAGCTTGATGTGAAACAGCCAGCCGGCTAAACCCTTCCTGATCTCCTTCGGCGTTTAAGTGCTCTGCAACCTTTTGCCAATACTCTGTGTGCTTTCTTGCATGATCTTTAACACTACCTCCAGGATCTACCGCCCTGTTTGTCTCCTCTCCCTCACCTACTTTCTTGTCCTGTACAATTTGCTCAGCTAAAAGAGACGGGGAAGACTCCCCAGCAGAGTCCTGTGTTACAGATTGTAATTCGACTCTGCCACCTAACCCTTTTACACACGCAGCCTTCTCCTTTCTTAAATAATCCTGAACCTCTTCTGACAAAGGCAACCCAGCATGTGTAACACTTGCTCCATTTGGGTCCGTATAATCTAATCGTACCCTGGCTTGATAAACTGCCATTTGCTCAGCACGATGCTGATCCAATGCTGTCATAACCATCTTCCACCATTTTCCACACTCCTTTGCTCGTTTTTCATCATCTAACCCATGCAGCCACAAGTCTTGTCCAGACTTTTTCCACTGCAATTTTTCAAACACCTCATTTGGGTCCTTAAAATATCCTAACTCTTCTGCATAGCTTAACAGCGGCACCAACTCCTTTGTAAAATTTAACTTACACTGTCGCTTTTCTAAAAAGCATATAAATAAATCATACGCTGCCTGCCTATCCATGTCCGTATTTAAACTTTAATACCTGTGCGCACAGACCTCGTTTAAGCAGTTTCCGGCTCTACAGCGTCTTCGGCTTCAAGGCTGTCTTCCCTTTTCTTGCAGCCTCCGGTACTGCTATCCCGGGACGGCCGTCTTCTTGCCTCCCGGCTTACTGCAAATCTCCCAACGTCCCGAAGAACTTCTTAAACCCTAACGTTTGTCTTCATTAGGGTCCCGTGTTCGAGCGCCACTTACTGCAAGAAGGGGCCGCTTATTCGACCAATTTGATCAGCGGATTCCAACTTTATTGAGCATCAGACACATCTTATATACAGTTTGCTATAATTATGCCCACTTGGCAACATACTATTGGTTGCTCTCTAAAAGGTTACATCATTGTTTTCACAACACTGTGGAATTCTTCCATCCGGCCTAATTGCTCTCTTTCCCAGATCTCGCCTCCTCCTTATCTTGCTTGCCTCCCATCTCAGGGGCAGCTGGACTTCAGCATACCAAGCAATCAGCACTTTCTCACATCTCCTACTCCGCCAGTATATTATCAACAGAGAATTCTTCAAGGCCTGAATTGCACAGGTGTTCCTGGGACCCATGTCCCCTCTTGTCCGACAACACAGCCCCAGCCACCATCCAGCCCCACCCCAGCCTCATCCCCAGCCCAGGCCCAGCCCAGCCCCAGCCCAGCCCCAGCCACCGCCCAGCCCCAGCCCTGGACCCAGCCCCAGCCCCAGCCCTCTCCCAGTCCCCGCCCCAGCTCCAGCCCCAGCCCCACCCCCTGCCCCTGCCCCGGCCCCAGCTCAGCCCAAGCCCTGGCCCAGCCCCAGCCCAAACCCCATCCTTGCCCGCAGCCCAGCCCTAGCCCTGCCCCAGTCATAGCCCCAGCCCAGCCCCAGCCCTGGACCCAGCCCCAGCCCCACCCCAGCCTCATCCACAGCCCAGGCCCAGCTCTGCCCCAGCCCCAACCCTACCCCCGGACCCATCCCCGGTCCCAGCCCAGCCGTAGCCCAGCCTTGCCCCAGCCCCCGCCCTGCCCAGCCCCAGCCCTGCACCGAACCCAGCCCCAGCCATGCCCTCAGCCCTGCCCCAGCTCTGGCCCCAGCTCTGTCCCTAGCCCCGGCCCCTGCCCTAGCCCCAGCCCTAGCCCAGCCCTGCCCTCAGCCCCAGCCCAGCTCCAGACACAGCCCAGCCCCAGCCCCACCCTCAGCCCCAGCCCAGCTCCAGACACAGCCCAGCCCCAGCCCTGGACCAAGCCCCACTCCTGAGCCGAACCCAGCCCCAGCCTGGCCCAAGCCCCAGCCCTAGCTCCAGCCCTAGCCCTGTTCCCAGGCTCGGCCCGTGCCCCTGCCCCAGTCCCAGTCCTGCCCCATCCCTGCCCCCAGCCCCAGACCTGCCCCCAGCCCAGCCCCAGACCCAGCCTGGCCCCAACCCTGTCCCCAGCCCCAGCCACAGCCCAGTCCCAGGCCCAGCCCCAGCCTAGCCCCAGCCCTGCCCCAGCCCCAGCCCCAGGCCCGACCTCAGCCCTGCCCCAGCCCTGCCCCAGCCCCAGCCCTGTGCCAAGCCAGCCCCAGCCCAAGGCCCAGCCTCAAGCCTAGTCCTGCCCCAGCCCTGGCACCAATCCAGCCCCAGCCCCAGCCCCAGCCACAGCCCCAGGCCTGACCTCAGCCCTGCCCCAGCCCTGGCTCCTGCCCCAACCCTGGCTCCAACCCCAGCCCCAGCCCAGCCCAAGACTTGGTTCCAGCCCCAGCCCCAGCCCTGCGCCAAGCCAGCCCCAGCGCAAGGCCCAGCCTCAAGCCTAGTCCTGCCCCAGCCCTGGCCCCAATCCAGCCCCAGCCCTACCCCTACCTCAGCCCTAGCCCCAGCCCTGTCCGCAGCCCCAGCCCCAGCCCCAGCCCCACCCTCACCACCAGCCCAGCCTCAGCCCCAACCTTGGCCCCAGCCCAGCCCCAGTTCAAGCCCTGCCCCAGCCCTGCCCCTGCCCCGGCCCCAGCCCCGGCCCCAGACTTGGCCCCAGCCCAGGCCCAGGCCTAGCCCTGTGCCAGCCCTACCCCAGCCCAGCCCCGGTCCCAGCCCAGCCCAAGCCCTGGCCCAGCCCCAGCCCAAACCCCATCCTTGCCCCCAGCCTAGGCCTAGCCCTGCCCCAGTCCCAGCCCCAGCCCAGCCCCAGCCCTGGACCCAGCCCCAGCCCTACTGCAAGAAGGGGGCCGCTTTAACGACCAATTTGATCAGCGGATTCCACTTTATTGAGCATCAGACACATCTTTTATACAGTTTGCTATAATTATGCCCACTTGGCAACATACTATTGGTTGCTCTCTAAAAGGTTACATCATTGTTTTCACAACTCTGTGGAATTCTTCCATCCGGCCTAATTGCTCTCTTTCCCAGATCTCGCCTCCTCCTTATCTTGCTTGCCTCCCATCTCAGGGGCAGCTGGACTTCAGCATACCAAGCAATCAGCACTTTCTCACATCTCCTACTCCGCCAGTATATTATCAACAGAGAATTCTTCAAGGCCTGAATTGCACAGGTGTTCCTGGGACCCATGTCCCCTCTTGCCCGACAACAATTCCCCCGTTTTTCTTTTGTGCAAGTAAGGCCTTGGAAGTTATTCTTTGAACACTTTGCATAATACAATTATAAACAAGTTTAACAATAATCAAAATGAGTACAATAATACCTAAGAACCTTAAAACTTACTACTATAATTAACAAACATATTTACATTAAGTCTGGGTATCCCTATCAGACATGTCTGAAAAAGTTCAATCAATTCATTATTACCTGTTATGTTGCATCTTTATTTTCTCTAGGATGGTCAAAAATCATAATTTGTTTAATGGTAGCAAGATTTCTTTAATCTGTAAAGGTAGATCTGGCCAGGCACTAGCTTCACAGACAGAAAACTTGCAGGCAATCAGCAAGAGCAAAAGAGCTTCATTGCTTTGCCCAATATAAAATTACCCATAATAATGTGTTTTTGGTCATCCTAGTAATACTAATCTCTTATTGGTACCAACTTCACCCAAAAAGCAACCTTACAATAGTTTTCTTCATCTTATATAGTTTCATCATCTATATAAGCAAACTTATGCTAAATAGAAGGGAGGCATATGATATTCTTAGAATAGGTGGTCAAATCGCTTCTCCCTACATTTAGTGTGGTAAGGGTCAAAGCATCCACTTTCACACATGCTCAATTGTGCAGGCTTCTTATCTGAAGAAAACAAATTCCTAGTTCTGAATGTTTATCTTTAAGACAGCTCCTTCTCAGCCGTGATGTCTCCAATTAACCAGACAGTGTCCTTGCAAGTATGCAAGAGAGGTTTCTTTCTCTTTACCCTCTAAACAGGCCTCACAAGATCCTGACCCTTAATCCCAGTGCACTCTAAGTCTTACAATTTTGACACAAATCACCAGTATATTCATCACAATTCCCCCCTTTTTTTTTTTTTGTCACCATTGATTTGTGTTAAAATTTCCAGATATTTCAGAACCTTCTTAATTGGATCATAATTAAGGTCATCTGTTCTGATCACATTCTGATCATAATTCTCTACTTGTAACTCATTGACATGAGCAATCTTACTTAAAGGTCTTAGTATTTTGTAACAACAATTGCAGAGTATTATGCATAGCAATATTACAATTGTTCCAACAATATTACAAACAAATGTTGAAGCCAATTTAGATCTGGTAACCAGAAAGTTAATTTATCCCATATTTCTTTAAATCCACAAGAAGTATCATCTAAAGAAATCTGATGTAATATCTGATTGTGGTTTACAATCGCCTGTAAATCTGTTTCCACTCATTTATCTAGATTAACATAACTACAACAACTTACATTTATGACTACACATACACCCCCTTCCTTAACATATAAAAAATCCAAAGCTAATCTATTCTGAGTAGATATTTTCGAGAGACTATTGATTTCAATTTGCTGCACTTTTATTGCATCTATACTTGCATTCATCATGATTTCAACTGTAGCAGAAAAATTTACTATTGCTTTTTCAAGTCCAAGTCTTTTCTCTCCAGTCTGATCAAGATTCCACACATGGGAACGTGGTTTTTGATTTCGATTGGACTACTTATGTACAAATAGGGTTAGGATCAAAATTAGGCTCCACCAAGTATATGTGAACTCTGCCTCCTCAGCCTGCTGGGGTGCAACCAGCAGCCGGGTGTATTTTCTTCTCGGCAGCAGTTACATTCTTCAGGAGCCCTACAGATTTTTTAACTCCTTAACCCACTTCAAAATTCCATTTGGAGTCTCTTCTCTACTTCCTTGGTTAGTTCGTTTACCATTTCCCATTGTGCTTTTGTTATTTCAATTCCTCTGCCTTCAAAATCTTATGTCTCTTACTTTTCCTTTTACTAATCCTTTTAATTATTCCTGATATTTCCCAACTAAAATTTCTCTAGTCTTTATTTCCCACTTATGCCAATCCCTTTCAATAATTTTCCATGGGGATTTAAATCCTTTTTCTCACCACAAAATAGGTTTTCTGTATTTACCAGCCCAAACTGCCTATTTTCAAATTCAGCATTCAGGACAAATTTTTTTTTTTTTTGATTGATGCTTTTGACCCCAGATTATCATAACAGTTATTGTGATCGATGTTCGACTTCATGGGAAATGCTGTTTCCTCTCAGTCTTGGTTCTTCTGCACATTAGTGAAGGAATAGTTGTTAAAATTAATACCTATTTACTACAAACCTTAACTTATGCTAACACTAAAAATCCTTAAAACCTTAAAAAACTATGTTAAAATTAATCCAGCAAATCAGTGTCTAAAAAGAAATAAAATTGTTACATTAACTAAAAAACACTTTCCAAAATTAAAACCTGTTTATACATTCCTTAACTATATTACATGGAGCTCCTTTGAAATGCCTAGGCAGACAACTAAGAAGGTTCGAACCAAAAGAAAATCTTACAATTTGAACTCTTAACTAAGTGCATACACCTTACTGCAATTACTATGTACTAAGTACTTATAAATACCAAATGCTTACTTATTCATTATGCTTATTAGAAAAACTTAACAAAACTCTAAATAACAAATCTCTGAAAGACGTTACAATCAGAAATGACAAAATGAGTACTGTTGCTTTAAATCAAAACAGAGTAGTGCGGCTAAAGCCGCTGCGGGGGAAAGGGGTGGGGGCTGCTGCCGTGGCAGCTGCTCCGCTGCTACTGTCGGTGCTGTCGGTGTCGGTGGTGCGTCAGCCGGTACCGCCTTGGTCGGAGCCGTCGGTATCCGCGGGGGCCGGCAGGGCTCGCGGGAGGAGTGCGGTGGCAGGAACACTGTAATCGCGAGCCTCCAAGCGCTCCATTTTTTCTAAGAGGGGCTGTAAAGCAAAGTTGGCATTGTTTGAATTCCTCGCTGCCGGTATTGTCTTCCGAATCCGAGCCGTCGCTGGCGATGTCAGAGGAAGGTTCCCCGCTGAGTGCAAACGGCAGTGGTGATGGCTGGTAAACGCGGTGTGGTCGCCGCAAGATGTATCGGGGGCGGCCCCGGTCGATCGGTCGACAGTTCTCAGACACATCTTTCAGCTGCAACTCAGATACACCTGGCGCTGCGTCTCGTCCTGACAAAGTTGCTCTAACTGCAGCAGCCATTCGCTGTTTCAGTTCGTAGGTTTTAACACAGTTCATGCATTCTCGCCACGACTTTGCAGCTTTATAGCAGTTTTATCACCATCTATAACCAAGTCCCACAACTTGTTCCTGTATTCTCTCCAACAAGCTTCATCAAAATAACTATCTCCGCTAGGGAAATGCCCTAAAGCGGATCTATGGGCCAAAAGTCCAGGCATTACTTTAGACGATATCTCCGCCTTACGCTTTTCGATGACACTCTATTTCGTCTGATGACTGCTTATAGGGTCGGCCTTGCCCTTTCGAGTCTGTGCGCAAAGGTACTAAGGCTGCCATAACCTGTTGACTATGCTCAAGCTGTTTTGTCATTGTCATTGACAACACCTCAGCCTGTTTTTGTAATCCCTTATCAATCACCTCCGTCAACATGGCCATCGGATTGCTTGGCAAGTCCTGAGCCCTCTGCAACAATTCGGCTACTGTCCATCTAGGATCTGCTGATGTAATAAGCTGCTGCGTCTGCTGGTTCCCATTCTGCATTAAACACTGCCTTAAAATTGCCTCTCGGATACCTTCTCCTACGCTTGCTGCTCTAAGTGTGGCAAGCAACTTATCCACAAATTCACCAAGAGGTTCCTGTCTACCTTGCTTAATTCCCATATAGTGAGGATTTGCATTTCCATCCTTCTGCTTTTCAAAAGCCCTCCTTACTATCTGGGCTGATGCTTGCAAAACAGGCGGCTGTAAAAGTGCCTGTAACTCTGGTCTCTCATACTGTCCCGTTCCACACAACTGATCTACTGTTACATCAAATAGTGGGTCGTTTTGCTGTCTTTGTACTCCAGCTGATTGTCTAGCTAGGTGTTCCCACTCATTCAAAAATGTCATAAATTGAGATGCTGTTAGGATCAGCTTCATAACATTATAAGAATCTCTAGGTAACATATTATAGTTCATGTAAATAAAATCAATCATCTGTCTACCTGGTTCAGATTGAACCCCAAATTGACTCGCAGTCTGTCTTAATTGAGATAACAATTACCATGGCAATTGGGTTACATCAGCCTGAAAAACATTTTGCTCCCCAGGGACCTGTGTATACATTACTGGAAGAACTTGATGTGAAGCAGCCAGCTGGCTAAGCCCTTCCTGATCTCCTTCGGCGTTTAAGTGTTCTGCAACCTTTCGCCAATACTCTGTGTGCTTTCTTACATGATCTTTAACACTACCTCCAGGATCTACCGCCCTGTTTGTCTCCTCTCCCTCACCTACTTTCTTGTCCTGTACAATTTGCTCAGCTAAAAGAGACGGGGAAGACTCCCCAGCAGAGTCCTGTGTTACAGATTGTAATTCGACTCTGCCACCTAACCCTTTTACACACGCAGCCTTCTCCTTTCTTAAATAATCCTGAACCTCTTCTGACAAAGGCAACCCAGCATGTGTAACACTTGCTCCATTTGGGTCCGTATAATCTAATCGTACCCTGGCTTGATAAGCTGCCATTTGCTCAGCACGATGCTGATCCAATGCTGTCATAACCATCTTCCACCATTTTCCACACTCCTTTGCTCGTTTTTCATCATCTAACCCATGCAGCCACAAGTCTTGTCCAGACTTTTTCCACTGCAATCTTTTAAACACCTCATTTGGATCCTTAAAATATCCTAACTCTCCTGCATAGCTTAACAGTGGCACCAACTCCTTTGTAAAATTTAACTTACACTGTCGCTTTTCTAAAAAGCATATAAATAAATCATACGCTGCCTGCCTATCCATGTCCGTATTTAAACTTTAATACCTGTGCGCACAGTCCTCGTTTAAGCAGTTTCCAGCTCTACAGCGTCTTTGGCTTCAAGGCTGTCTTCCCTTTTCTTGCAGCCTCCGGTACTGCTATCCCGGGACGGCCGCCTTCTTGCCTCCCGGCTTACTGCGAATCTCTCAACGTCCCGAAGAACTTCTTAAACCCTAACGTTTGTCTTCATTAGGGTCCCGTGTTCGAGTGCCACTTACTGCAAGAAGGGGGCCGCTTATTCGACCAATGTGATCAGCGGATTCCTACTTTATTGAGCATCAGACACATCTTATATACAGTTTGCTATAATTATGCCCACTTGGCAACATATTATTGGTTGCTCTCTAAATGGTTACATCATTGTTTTCACAACTCTGTGGAATTCTTCTATCCGGCCTAATTGCTCTCTTTCCCAGATCTCGCCTCCTCCTTATCTTGCTTGCCTCCCATCTCAGGGGCAGCTGGACTTTAGCATACCAAGCAATCAGCACTTTCTCACATCTCCTACTCTGCCACTATATTATCAACAGAGAATTCTTCAAGGCCTGAATTGCACAGGTGTTCCTGGGACCCATGTCCCCTCTTGCCCGACAACACCCAGCCACAGCCCCAGCCCTGTGCCAGCACTACCCCAGCCCAGCCCCGGTCCCAGCCCAGCCCAAGCCCTGGCCCGTCCCCCGCCCCTGCCCAACCCTTGCCCCCTGCCCAGCCCAAGCCCGGCCCCAGCCCCAGCCCCAGCCCCAGCCCAGCCCTGTCCCCAGCCCGGGCCCCTGCCCTCAGCCCCAGCCCCAGCCCCACCCTCGGCCCCAGGCCAGCCCCTGCCCCAGCCCTGCCCCGGCCCAGCCCCAGCCCCATCCCAGCCCCAGCCACTGCCCAGCCCCAGCCCCAGCCCCAGCCCAAGCCCCAGCCCCAGCCCCATCCCCATCCCTGCCTCCAGCCCAGCCCCAGCCCCAGCCCTGCCCCATCCCAGCCCCAGCCACTGCCCAGCCCCAGCCCCATCCCCAGCCCTGCCCCAGTCCCTGCCCCAGCCCAGTCCTGGTCCCAGCCCAGCCCCAGCCCTGGACCCAGCCCCAGCCCTACCCCAGCCTCATCCCTAGCCCTGCCCCAGCCTAGCCCCAGCCCCAGCCCAGCCCCTGCCCTGGACCCAGCCCCGGCCCCAGCCCGGCCCCAGCCCAGCCCTGGCCCAGCCCCAGCCCTACACTGAACCCAGCCCTAGCCCGGCCCCAGCCCTGCCCCAGCTCTGGCCCCAGCCCTATCCCCAGCCCGGGCCCCTGCCCTCAGTCCCAGCCCCAGCCCCACCCTCGGCCCCAGGCCAGCCCCTGCCCCAGCCCTGCCCCGGCCCAGCCCCAGCCCCAGCCCAGCCCCTGCCCTGGACCCAGCCCAGCCCCAGCCCAGCTCCAGCCACAGCCCAGCCACAGCCCTGGACCCAGCCCCAGCCCAGCCCCAGCCCCAGCCCTGCCCCAGCCTAGCCCCAGCCCCAGTCCAGCCCCTACCCTGGACCCAGTCCCAACCCCAGCCCAGCCCCAGCCACCGCCCAGCCCCAGCCCTGCCCCCAGGCCAACCCCAGCCTCACCCTGGACCCAGCCCCAGCCCCAGCCCCAGCCCTGCCCCAGCCTAGCCCCAGCCCCAGCCCAGCCCCAACCTGGACCCAGCCCCAGCCCCAGCCCAGCCCCAGCCCCAGCCCCAGCCCAACCCCAGCTCCAGCCCTGCCCCAGCCCAACCCCATCCCCAGCCCAGCCCCTGCCCTGGACCCAGCCCCAGCCCCACTCCAGCCTCATCCCCAGCCCAGGTCCAGCCCTGCCCCAGCCCAAGCCCCAGCCCCAGCCCAGCCCCTGCCCTGGACCCAGCCCCAGCCCAGCCCCAGCCCTAGCCCCAGCCCTGTCCAGTCCCTGCCCAACCCAGTCCTGGTCCCAGCCCAGCCCCAGCCCAGCCCCAGACCTGCCCCAGGCTAGCCCCAGCCGCAGCACAGCCCCACTCCAGCCTCATCCCCAGCCCAGCCCAAGCCCCAGCCCAAGCCCCAGACCCAGCCCCATCCATTCCCCCAGCCCAGCCCAGGCCCATCCCCATTCCTGCCACCAGCCCAGCCCCAGCCCCAGCCCCACCCTCGCCCCAGCCCAGCTCCTGCCCCAGCCCTGCCCCGGCCTAGCCCCAGCCCCAGCCCAGCCGCAGCCCAGCCCCAGGCACAGCACAGCCCCAGCCCTGGACGCAGCCCCAGTCCTGCCCCAGCCCCAGCCCAGCCCAGCCCTGCCCCAGCCTAGCCCCAGCCCCAGTCCTGCCCCTGCCCTGGACCCAGTCCCAGCCCCAGTTCAGCCCCAGCCCAGCCCCAGCCACCGCCCAGCCCCAGCCCTGCCCCCAGCCCAGCCCCAGCCCCAGCCCCAACCTGGACCCAGCCCCAGCCCCAGCCCTGCCCCAGCCTAGCCCCAACCCCAGCCCAGCCCCTGCCCAGGACCCAGCCCCAGCCCCACTCCAGCCTCATCCCCAGCCCAGGCCCAGCCTAGCCCCAGCCCCAGCCCAGACCCAGCCCCTTACCCAGACCCAGCCCCAGCCCTGTCCCAGTCCCCGACCCAGTCCCAGCCCCAGCCCCACCCCCGGCCCCAGCCCCGGCCCAGCCCTAGCCCCACTCACGGCTTCATCCCCGGCCCCAGCCCAGCCCCAGCCCCAGCCCTGCCCTAGCCCCAGCCCTGCACCGAACCCAGCCCCAGCCCGACCCCAGCCCTGCCCTGAACCAGCCCTGCCCGGGCCCAGCCCCAGACCCAGCCTGGCCCCAGCCCCAGCCACAGCTCTGCCCCATCCCTGGCTCCAGCCCCAGCCCCAGCCCTGCGCCAACCCAGCCCCAGCCCAAGGCCCAGCCTCAAGCCTAGTCCTGCCCCAGCCCTGGCCCCAATCCAGCCCCAGCCCCAGCCCCACCCTCGCCACCAGCCCAGCCCCAGACCCAACCTTGGCCCCAGCCCAGCCCCAGTTCCAGCCCTGCCCCAGCCCTGCCCCTGCCCCGGACCAAGCCCCGGACCCAGACTCGGCCCCAGCCCAGCCCCGGTCCCAGCCCAGCCCAAGCCCGGGCCCGTCCCCCGCCCCTGCCCAATCCTTACCCCCAGCCCAGCCCAAGCCCGGCCCCAGCCCCAGCCCCAGCCCCAGACCTGCCCTGGACCCAGCCCCAGCCCCAGCCCAGCCTCATCCCCAGCCCAGGCCCAGCCCTGCCCCAGCCCAAGCCCCAGCCCCAGCCCCATCCCCATCCCTGACCCCAGCCCAGCCCCAGCCCCAGCCCTGCCCCATCCCAGCCCCAGCCACCACCCAGCCCCAGCCCCAGCCCCAGCCCTGCCCCAGTCCCTGCCCCAGCCCAGTCCTGGTCCCAGCCCAGCCCCAGCCCCAGCCCTGGACCCAGCCCCAGCCCAGCCCCAGCCCTAGCCCCAGCCCTGCCCCAGCCCAGCCCCAGCCCAGCCCAGCCCCAGCCCCATTCACAGCCCCAGCCCAGCTCCAGCCACAGCCCAGCCACAGCCCTGGACCCAGCCCCAGCCCAGACCCATCCCCAGCCCTGCCCTAGCCCTGCCCTCAGCCCAGCCCCAGCCCCAGCCCCGCCCAAGCCCAGCCCAAGCCCAGCCCCTCCCCATTCACATCCACAGCCCAGCTCCAGCCACAGCCCAGCCCCACCCTGGACCCAGCCACAGCCACAGCCCAGCCCCAGCCCTGCCCCAGCCTAGCCCCAGCCCCAGTCCAGCCCCTACCCTGGACCCAGCCCCAGCCCCAGCCCTGCCCCTGCCTAGCCCCAGCCCCAGCCCAGCCCCACCCTGGACCCAGCCCCAGCCCCAGCCCAGCCTCATCCCCAGCCCAGCCCCAGCCCTGCCCTCAGCCCAGCCCCAGCCCCAGCCCCAGCCCAGCCCCTGCCCTGGACCCAGCCCCTGCCCAGGACCCAGCCCCAGCCCAGCCCAACCCCAGCCCTGGACCCAGCCCCAGTCGCAGCCCAGGCCCCAGCCTAGCCCCAGACCCACCCTCAGCCCCAGCCCACCTCCAGCCGCAGCCCAGCCCCAGCCCTGGACCCAGCCCCAGCCCCAGCCCAGCCCCAGCCCCACTCCAGCCTCATCCCCAGCCCAGGTCCAGCCCTGCCCCAGCCCAAGCCCCAGACCCACCCCCTCCCTGCCCCCAGCCCAGCCCCAGCGTCAGCCCTGCCCCAGTTCAGCCCTAGCCCAGCCCTGCCCCAGGCCCCGCCCTGCCCCAGCTCCAGCTCTGCACCGAACGCAGCCCCAGCCCGGCCCCAGCCCTGCCCCAGCTCTAGCCCCAGCCCTGCCCCCAGCCCCGACCCCTGTCCCAGCCCTGCCCCAGCCCCAGCCCAGCCCTGCCCTCAGTCCCAGCCCCAGCCCCAGCCCCACACTCGGCCCCAGCCCAGCTCCTGCCCCAGCCCTGCCCCGGCCCAACCCCAGCCTCAGCCCAGCCCCAGCCCTGCCCCAGCCCCAGCCCCACCCTCAGCCCCAGCCCAGCCACAGCCCTGGACCCAGCCCCAGCCCTGCCCCAGCCCTGCCCCAGCCTAGCCCCAGCCCCAGCCCATCCCCTGCCCTGGACCCAGCCCCAGCCCCAACCCAGCCTCATGCCCAGCCACAGCCCTGCCCCAGCCCCAGCCCTGCCCCGGCCCAGCCCCAGCCCCATCCCAGCCCCTGCCCTGGACCCAGCCCCAGCCCAGCCCCAGCCCAGCCCCAGCCCCACCCCAGCCTCATCCCCAGCCACAGCCCTGCCCAAGCCCCAGCCCTGCCCCGGCCCAGCCCAGCCCTGCCCCGGCCCAGCCCCAGTCCCAGCCCAGCCCCAGCCCTGGACCCAGCCCCAGCCCCACCCCAGCCTCATCCCCAGCCACAGCCCAGCCCCAGCCACCGCCCAGCCCCAGCCCTGCCCCCAGCCCAGCCCCAGCCCCAGCCCCAACCTGGACCCAGCCCCAGCCCCAGCCCTGCCCCAGCCCTGCCCCAGCCTAGCCCCAACCCCAGCCCAGCCCCTGCCCAGGACCCGGCCCCAGCCCCACTCCAGCCTCATCCCCAGCCCAGGCCCAGCCCAGCCCCAGCCCCAGCCCAGACCCAGCCCCTTACCCAGACCCAGCCCCAGCCCTGTCCCAGTCCCCGACCCAGTCCCAGCCCCAGCCCCACCCCCGGCCCCAGCCCCGGCCCAGCCCCAGCCCCACTCACGGCTTCATCCCCGGCCCCAGCCCAGCCCCAGCCCTGCCCTAGCCCCAGCCCTGCACCGAACCCAGCCCCAGCCCGACCCCAGCCCTGCCCTGAACCAGCCCTGCCCAGGCCCAGCCCCAGACCCAGCCTGGACCCAGCCCTGCCCTGAACCAGCCACAGCCCTGCCCCAGGCCCTGCCCCAGCCTAGCCACAGCCCTGCCCCAGCCCTGGCTCCAGCCCCAGCCCCAGCCCTGCGCCAACCCAGCCCCAGCCCAAGGCCCAGCATCAAGCCTAGTCCTACCCCAGCCAGGCCCCAATCCAGCCCCAGCCCCAGCCCCACCCTCGCCACCAGCCCAGCCCCAGACCCAACCTTGGCCCCAGCCCAGCCCCAGTTCCAGCCCTGCCCCAGCCCTGCCCCTGCCCCGGACCGAGCCCCGGACCCAGACTCGGCCCCAGCCCAGCCCCGGTCCCAGCCCAGCCCAAGCCCTGGCCCATCCCCCGCCCCTGCCCAATCCTTGCCCCCAGCCCAGCCCAAGCCCGGCCCGAGCCCCAGCCCCAGCCCCAGACCTGCCCTGGACCCAGCCCCAGCCCCAGCCCAGCCTCATCCCCAGCCCAGGCCCAGCCCTGCCCCAGCCCAAGCCCCAGCCCCAGCCCCATCCCCATCCCCATCCCTGCCCCCAGCCCAGCCCCAGCCCCAGCCCAGCCACAGCCCTGGACCCAGCCCCAGCCCTGCCCCAGCCCTGCCCCAGCCTAGCCCCAGCCCCAGCCCATCCCCTGCCCTGGACCCAGCCCCAGCCCCAACCCAGCCTCATCCCCAGCCACAGCCCTGCCCCAGCCCCAGCCCTGCCCCAGCCTAGCCCCAGCCCCAGCCCATCCCCTGCCCTGGACCCAGCCCCAGCCCCAATCCAGCCTCATCCCCAGCCACAGCCCTGCCCCAGCCCCAGCCCTGCCCCAGCCCAGCCCCAGCCCCAGCCCAGCCCCTGCCCTGGACCCAGCCCCAGCCCAGCCCCAGCCCAGCCCCAGCCCCACCCCAGCCTCATCCCCAGCCACAGCCCTGCCCAAGCCCCAGCCCTGCCCCGGCCCAGCCCAGCCCTGCCCCGGCCCAGCCCCAGTCCCAGCCCAGCCCCTGCCCTGGACCCAGCCCCAGCCCCACCCCAGCCTCATCCCCAGCCACAGCCCAGCCCCAGCCACAGCCCAGCCCCAGCCCTGCCCCCAGCCCAGCCCCAGCCCCAGCCCCAACCTGGACCCAGCCCCAGCCCCAGCCCTGCCCCAGCCCTGCCCCAGCCTAGCCCCAACCCCAGCCCAGCCCCTGCCCAGGACCCAGCCCCAGCCCCACTCCAGCCTCATCCCCAGCCCAGGCCCAGCCCAGCCCCAGCCCCAGCCCAGACCCAGCCCCTTACCCAGACCCAGCCCCAGCCCTGTCCCAGTCCCTGACCCAGTCCCAGCCCCAGCCCCACCCTGGACCCAGCCCCAGCCCCAGCCCCAGCCCTGCCCTAGCCCCAGCCCTGCACCGAACCCAGACCCAGCCCGACCCCAGCCCTGCCCTGAACCAGCCCTGCCCGGGCCCAGCCCCAGACCCAGCCTGGACCCAGCCCTGTCCCCAGCCCCAGCCACAGCCCTGCCCCAGGCCCTGCCCCAGCCTAGCCACAGCCCTGCCCCAGCCCTGGCTCCAGCCCCAGCCCCAGCCCTGCGCCAACCCAGCCCCAGCCCAAGGCCCAGCATCAAGCCTAGTCCTGCCCCACGCCAGGCCCCAATCCAGCCCCAGCCCCAGCCCCACCCTCGCCACCAGCCCAGCCCCAGACCCAACCTTGGCCCCAGCCCAGCCCCAGTTCCAGTCCTGCCCCAGCCCTGCCCCTGCCCCGGACCGAGCCCCGGACCCAGACTCGGCCCCAGTCCAGCCCCTGCCCCAGCCCAGCCCAAGCCCTGGCCCGGCCCCCGCCCCTGCCCAATCCTTACCCCCAGCCCAGCCCAAGCCCGGCCCCAGCCCCAGCCCCAGCCCCAGACCTGTCCTGGACCCAGCCCCAGCCCCAGCCCAGCCTCATCCCCAGCCCAGGCCCAGCCCTGCCCCAGCCCAAGCCCCAGCCCCAGCCCCAGCCCCATCCCCATCCCTGCCCCAGCCCAGCCCCAGCCCCTGACCTGCCCCAGCCACAACCCAGGCCCCAGCCTCGAGCCCTGCCCCAGCCCTGCCCCAGCCCTTACCCCAGCCCTGCCCCAGCCCTGGTCCCAGCCCAGCCCCAACCCTGCCCAAGCCCTGGCCCCAGCCCTTACCCCAGCCCTGCCCCAGCCCTGGTCCCAGCCCAGCCCCAACCCTGCCCAAGCCCTGGCCCCAGCCCTACCCCAGCCCTGCCCCAGCCCCAGCCCCAGCCCCAGCCCTGCCCCAGCCCTGCCCCAGCCCTGACCACAGCCCTGCCCCAGCCCTGGCCCCAGCCCCAGCCCCAGCCCCAGCCCTGCCCCAGCCCTGCCCCAGCCCTGACCACAGCCCTGCCCCAGCCCCAGCCCCGGCCCCAGCCCCGGCCCCAGCCCCAGCCCTGCCCCAGCCCTGCCCCAGCCCTGACCACAGCCCTGCCCCAGCCCTGGCCCTAGCCACAGCCCCAGCCCCAGCCCTGCCCCAGCCCTGCCCCAGCCCTGGTCCCAGCCCAGCCCCAGCCCTGCCCCAGCCCTGGCCCCAACCCTACCCCAGCTCTGCCCCAGCCCAGCCCCAGCCCCAGCCCCGCCCCAGCCCCGGCCCCAGCCCCAGCCCTACCCCAGCCCTGCCCCAGCCCAGCCCGAGCCCCAGCCCTGCCCCAGCCCTACCCCAGCCCCGCCCCAGCCCCGGCCCCAGCCCCAGCCTCGGCCCTACCCCAACCCTGCCCCAGCCCCTGCCCAGTCCCAGCCCAGCCCCAGCCCTAGCGCAGCCCCATGCCCAGCCGTAGCCCTGCACCGCCCTCCACCCCCCCCCCCAGCCCTGGCCCAGCCCCACCCCAGCCCCAGCCCCTGACCTGCCCCAGCCACAACCCAGGCCCCAGCCTCGAGCCCTGCCCCAGCCCTGCCCCAGCCCTTACCCCAGCCCTGCCCCAGCCCTGGTCCCAGCCCAGCCCCAACCCTGCCCAAGCCCTGGCCCCAGCCCTACCCCAGCCCTGCCCCAGCCCTGGCCCCAGCCCCAGCCCCAGCCCCAGCCCCAGCCCTGCCCCAGCCCTGCCCCAGCCCTGACCACAGCCCTGCCCCAGCCCTGGCCCTAGCCACAGCCCCAGCCCTGGCCCTAGCCACAGCCCCAGCCCCAGCCCTGCCCCAGCCCTGCCCCAGCCCTGGTCCCAGCCCAGCCCCAGCCCTGCCCCAGCCCTGGCCCCAACCCTACCCCAGCCCTGCCCCAGCCCAGCCCCAGCCCCAGCCCCGCCCCAGCCCTGGCCCCAGCCCAGCCCCAGCCCCGGCCCCAGCCCTGCCTCAGTCCTGGCCCCAGCCCTACCCCAGCCCTACCCCAGCCCAGCCCCAGCCCTGGCCCCAGGCCTGCCCCAGCCCTGGCCCCAGCCCCAGCCCCAGCCCAGCTTCCAGCCCGGCCCCTGACCTGCTACAGCCATGCCCCAATCCAGCCCAGCCTCAGCCCCAGCCCAGCCTCCAGCCCAACCCTGCCCCAGCCCCAGACCTGCCTCCAGCGTTTCCCTGTCCCAGCCCCGGCCCCAGCCCCTGCCTTATCCCTGCCCCAGCCCTACCCCTAGCCAAGGCCACAGCCCCTGCCCCAGCCCCAGCCCTACCCAAGCCCTGCCCCAGCCCAGCCCCAGCCCTGCCCCAGCCCTGCCCCAGCCCTGGCCCCAGCCCCAGTCCCAGCCCCAGCCCTGCCCCAGCCCAGCCCCAGCCCTGCCCCAGCCCCAGCCCTACCCCAGCCCTGCCCCAGCCCTGGCCCCAGCCCCAGTCCCAGCCCCAGCCCTGCCCCAGCCCAGCCCCAGCCCTGGTCCCAGCCCAGCCCCAGCCGTGGCCCCAGCCCAGCCCCAGCCTCCTCCCAGTCCCCAGCCCTACCCCAGCCCTACGCTACCCAGCCCTGGCCCCAGCCCTGGCCTTGGCCCTACCCCAGCCCAGCCCCAGCCCTGACCCACCCCTGACCCAGCCCCAGCCCCAGCCCTGCCCCAGCACTGCCCCAGCCCTGCCCCAGCCCCAGCCCAGCCCAAACCCTGCCTCAGCCCTGGTCCCAGCCCAGCCCCAGCCCTGGCCCCAGCCCTGCCCCAGCCCCAGCACCAGCCCTGCCCCAGCCCTGCCCAAGCCCCAGTCCCAGCCCAGCCCCGGCCCCAGCCCCAGCCTCGGCCCTACCCCAACCCTGCCCCTGCCCCTGCCCAGTCCCAGCCCAGCCCCAGCCCTAGCGCAGCCCCATGCCCAGCCGTAGCCCTGCACCGCCCTCCACCCCACCCCCAGCCCTGGCCCAGCCCCGCCCCAGCCCCAGCCCCTGACCTGCCCCAGCCACAACCCAGGCCCCAGCCTCGAGCCCTGCCCCAGCCCTGCCCCAGCCCTTACCCCAGCCCTGCCCCAGCCCTGGTCCCAGCCCAGCCCCAACCCTGCCCAAGCCCTGGCCCCAGCCCTACCCCAGCCCTGCCCCAGCCCTTGCCCCAGCCCCAGCCCCAGCCCCAGCCCTGCCCCAGCCCTGACCCAGCCCTGACCACAGCCCTGCCCCAGCCCTGGCCCTAGCCACAGCCCCAGCCCCAGCCCTGCCCCAGCCCTGCCCCAGCCCTGGTCCCAGCCCAGCCCCAGCCCTGCCCCAGCCCTGGCCCCAGCCCTACCCCAGCCCTGCGCCAGCCCAGCCCCGGCCCCAGCCCCGATCCCAGCCCTGCGCCAGCCCTACCCCAGCCCTGCGCCAGCCCAGCCCCGGCCCCAGCCCCGATCCCAGCCCTGCACCAGCCCAGCCCCGGCCCCAGCCCCGATCCCAGCCCTGCCCCAGCCCCACCCCGGCCCAGCCACCAGCCCAACCCTGCCCCAGCACCAGCCCTGACCCAGCCCTGACCCAGCCCGAGCCCCACCCCTACTGCAAGAAGGGGCCGCTTTAACAACCAATGTGATCAGCGGATTCCTACTTTATTGAGCATCAGACACATCTTATATACAGTTTGCTATAATTATGCCCACTTGGCAACATACTATTGGTTGCTCTCTAAAAGGTTACATCATTGTTTTCACAACTCTGTGGAATTCTTCTATCCGGCCTAATTGCTCTCTTTCCCAGATCTCGCCTCCTCCTTATCTTGCTTGCCTCCCATCTCAGGGGCAGCTGGACTTCAGCATACCAAGCAATCAGCACTTTCTCACATCTCCTACTCTGCCACTATATTATCAACAGAGAATTCTTCAAGGCCTGAATTGCACAGGCGTTCCTGCGACCCAAGGCCCCTCTTGTTCAAAACAATCCTCAACAATTCCCCCATTTTTCTTTTGTGCAAGTAAGGCCTTGGAGGTTATTCCTTGAACACTTTGCATAATACAATTATAACAAGTTTAACAATAATCAAAATTAGTACAATGATACCTAAGAACCTTAAAACTTACTACTACAATTAACAAACATATTTACATTAAGTCTGGGTATCCCTATCAGACACGTCTGAAAAAGTTCAATCAATTCATTATTACCTGTTATGTTGCATCTTTATTTTCTCTAGGATGGTCAAAAATCATAATTTGTTTAATGGTAGCAAGATTTCTTTAATCTGTAAAGGTAGATCTGGCCAGGCTCTAGCTTCACAGACAGAAAACTTGCAGGCAATCAGCAAGAGCAAAAGAGCTTCATTGCTTTGCCCAATATAAAATTACCCATAATAATGTGTTTTTGCTCATCCTAGTAATACTGATCTCTTATTGGTACCATTTGTTGATGTTTTCAATCGAAAATGAAAATGCATGTTGTGTTGTTATGAATTTTGATTTTCCCTCTAGGTGTGTAAAATTATAGCGAACTGGTGAGATAACATATAAATCCCTTCTCCCTACATTCAGTGTGGTAAGGGTCAAAGCATCCACTTTCACACATGCTCAATTGTGCAGGCTTCTTATCTGAAGAAAACAAATTCCCAGTTCTGAATGTTTATCTTTAAGACAGCTCCTTCTCAGCCGTGGTGTCTCCAATTAACCAGACAGTGTCCTTGCAAGTATGCAAGAGAGGTTTCTTTCCCTTTACCCTCTAAACAGGCCTCACAAGATCCTGACCCTTAATCCCAGTGCACTCTAAGTCTTACAATTTTAACACAAATCACCAGTATATTCATCACAATTCCCCCTTTTTTTTTTTTTTTTTGTCACCATTGATTTGTGTTAAAATTTCCAGATATTTCAGAACCTTCTCAATTGGATCATAATTAAGTTCCTCTGTTTTGATCACCTTCTGATCATAACCATTTGCTTGTAACTTATTGGCATAAACAATTTTACCTAAAGGTCTTACCATTTTAAAACAACAATTACAATGAATTACACAGATCAGTATTACAATTATTCCAACAGGTATTACAAACAATTTTTTAAAGCAACTTATATTCGATAAGCAAGAAGTTAAGTTATCCCATATTCCTTTAAATCCAGAAGAAGTATTATCCAAAGAAATCTGATGTAATATCTGATTGTGGTTTACAATCGCCTGTAAATCTGTTTCCACTCGTTTATCTAGATTAACATAACTAAAACAACTTGCATTTATGACTACACATACACCCCCTTCCTTATATAAAAAGTCCAAAGCTAATCTATTCTGAGTAGATATTTTCGAGAGACTACTGATTTCAATTTGCTGCACTTTTATTGCATCCATGCTTGCATTCATCATAATTTCAACTGTAGCAGAAAAATTTACCATTGCTTTTTCAAGTTCAAGTCTTTTCTCTCCGGTCTGATCAAGATTCCACATATTTGCTTCTCCATAACTGTGAACGCTTTTGTGAACACTTTGAATATTGCCCTATAAAAATTACATCTCCACATCCAGGGTCAGTTCTATTTCCCCCTTTACTCTTGCCTATAGTTATTTCCCAACATCGCTGGACACAAGGTACTGGCATATTCGCATGTAAAGGTTCCTCAAATTGTAATTTCCACCTTAACTGAGATTGTGGGATCTCCACATGACCCTCATGCTTATGATTTTGGAATACTTTTGTATTTCTGTTACATTAGGAAAGGCTGTTCCTATTAAAGGAAGCCCATGGGCCGAATTTTTAGGTAGCCGGGAACAGATCCAACAATCAGTCAAATTATAACTATTCACTATCCCTTTCAATAGATGCAGATAAGTGTTTTGTTCCCATGACCTTACTTCAAATGGTGCTATCATCAATATGATTAATGGGGTTATGATCTTAGCTCCTTTTAATCTGTATATCATTACTGATGTTGAAAGAGAATTCATCCACACATGGGAACGTGGTTTATGATCTCGATTGGACTCCTTATGTGCAAATAGGGTTAGGATCAAAATTAGGCTCCACCAGTATATGTTAACTCTGCCTCCTCGGCCTGCTGGGGTGCAACCAGCAGCTGGGTGTATTTTCTTCTCGGCAGCAGTTACATTCTTCAGGAGCCCTACAGATTTTTTAACTCCTTAACCCACTTCAAAATTCCATTTGGAGTCTCTTCTCTACTTCCTTGGTTAGTTTGTTTACCATTTCCCATTGTGCTTTTGTTATTTCAATTCCTCTTCCTTCAAAATCTTATGTCTCTTACTTTTCCTTTTACTAATCCTTTTAATTATTCCTGATACTTCCCAACTAAAATTTCTCTAGTCTTTATTTCCCACTTATGCCAATCCCTTTCAATAATTTTCCATGGGGATTTAAATCCTTTTTCTCACCACAAAATAGGTTTTCTGTATTTACCAGCCCAAACTGCCTATTTTCAAATTCAGCATTCAGGACAAAATATTTTTTTGATTGATGCTTTGAACCCCAGATTATCATAACAGTTATTGTGATCGATGTTCGACTTCATGGGAAATGCTGTTTCCTCTCAGTCTTGATTCTTCTGCACATTAGTGAAGGAATAGTTGTTAAAATTAATACCTATTTACTACAAACCTTAACTTATGCTAATACCAAAAAATCCTTAAAACCTTAAAAAACTATGTTAAAATTAATCCATCAAATCAGTGTCTAAAAAGAAAATTGTTACATTAACTAAAAAACACTTTCCAAAATTAAAACCTGTTTATACATTCCTTAACTATATTACATGGAGCTCCTTTGAAATGCCTAGGCAGACAACTAAGAAGGTTCGAACCAAAAGAAAATCTTACAATTTGAACTCTTAACTAAGTGCATACACCTTACTGCAATCACTATGTACTAAGTACTTATAAATACCAAATGCTTATTTATTCATTATGCTTATTAGAAAAACTTAACAAAACTCTAAATAACAAATCTCTGAAAGACGTTACAATCAGAAATGACAAAATGAATACTGTTGCTTTAAATCAAAACAGAGTAATGCGGCTAAAGCCGCTGCGGGGGAAAGGGGTGGGGGCTGCTGCCGTGGCAGCTGCTCCGCTGCTACTGTCGGTGCTGTCGGTGTCGGTGGTGTGTCAGCCGGTACCCGCCTTGGTCGGAGCCGTCGGTATCCGCGGGGGCTGGCAGGGCTCGCAGGAGGAGTGCGGTGGCAGGAACGCTGTAACCGCGAGCCTCCAAGCGCTCCATTTTTTCTAAGAGGGGCCGTAAAGCAAAGTCGGCGCTGTTTGAATTCCTCGCTGCCGGTGTTGTCTTCCGAATCCGAGCCGTCGCTGGCGATGTCAGAGGAAGGTGTTGATAAAAAGGGGTCGAACACACTGAACTGCCTTTTTCCGGCTTTTTCCCCGCTGCGTGCAAACGGCAGTGGTGACGGCTGGTAAACGCGGTGTGGTCGCCGCAAGATGTATCCGGGGCGGCCCCGGTAGATCGGTCGATAGTTCTCAGACACATCTTTCAGCTGCAACTCAGATACACATGGCGCTGCATCTTGTCCTGACAAATTTGCTCTAACTGCAGCAGCCATTCGCTGTTTCAGTTCGTAGGTTTTAACACAGTTCATGCATTCTCACCACGACTTTTGCAGCTTTATAGCAGTTTTATCACCATCTATAACCAAGTCCCACAACTTGTTCCTGTATTCTCTCCAACAAGCTTCATCAAAATAACTATCTCCGCTAGGGAAATGCCCTAAAGCGGATCTATGGGCCAAAAGTCCAGGCATTACTTTAGACGATATCTCCGCCTTACGCTTTTCGATGACACTGTATTTCATCTGATGACTGCTTATAGGGTCGGCCTTGCCCTTTCGAGTTTGTGCGCAAAGGTACTAAGGCTGCCATAACCTGTTGACTATGCTCAAGCTGTTTTGTCATTGTCATTGACAACACCACAGCCTGTTTTTGCAATCCCTTATCAATCACCTCTGTCAACATGGCCATCGGATTGCTTGGCAAGTCCTGAGCCCTCTCCAACAATTCGGCTACTGTCCATCTAGGATCTGCTGATGTAATAAGCTGCTGCGTCTGCTGGTTCCCATTCTGCATTAAACACTGCCTTAAAATTGCCTCTCGGATACCTTCTCCTACACTTGCTGCTCTAAGTGCGGCAAGCAACTTATCTACAAATTCACCAAGAGGTTCCTGTCTACCTTGCTTAATTCCCATATAGTGAGGATTTGCATTTCCATCCTTCTGCTTTTCAAAAGCCCTCCTTACTATCTGGGCTGATGCTTGCAAAACAGGCGGCTGTAAAAGTGCCTGTAACTCTGGTCTCTCATACTGTCCCGTTCCACACAACTGATCTACTGTTACATCAAATAGTGGGTCGTTTTGCTGTCTTTGTACTCCAGCTGATTGTCTAGCTAGGTGTTCCCACTCATTCAAAAATGTCATAAATTGAGATGCTGTTAGGATCAGCTTCATAACATTATAAGAATCTCTAGGCAACATATTATAGTTCATGTAAATAAAATCAATCATCTGTCTAGCTGGTTCAGATTGAACCCCAAACTGACTCGCAGTCTGTCTTAATTGAGATAACAATTACCATGGCAATTGAGTTACATCAGCCTGAACAACATTTTGCTCCCCAGGGACCTGTGTATACATTACTGGAAAAGCTTGATGTGAAACAGCCAGCCGGCTAAGCCCTTCCTGATCTCCTTCGGCGTTTAAGTGTTCTGCAACCTTTCGCCAATACTCTGCGTGCTTTCTTGCATGATCTTTAACACCACCTCCAGGATCTACTGGCCTGTTTGTCTCCTCTCCCTCACCTACTTTCTTCTCCTGTACAATTTGCTCAGCTAAAAGAGACGGGGAAGGCTCCTCACCAGAGTCCTGTGTTACAGATTGTAATTCAACTCTGCCACCTAGTCCTTTTACACACGCAGCCTTCTCCTTTCTTAAATAATCCTGAACCTCTTCTGACAAAGGCAACCCAGCATGTGTAACACTTGCTCCATTTGGGTCCGTATAATCTAATCGTACCCTGGCTTGATAAACTGCCATTTGCTCAGCACGATGCTGATCCAATGCTGTCATAACCATCTTCCACCATTTTCCACACTCCTTTGCTCGTTTTTCATCATCTAAGCCATGCAGCCACAAGTCTTGTCCAGACTTTTTCCACTGCAATCTTTCAAACACCTCATTTGGGTCCTTAAAATATCCTAACTCTCCTGCATAGCTTAACAGCGGCACCAACTCCTTTGTAAAATTTAACTTACACTGTCGCTTTTCTAAAAAGCATATAAATAAATCATACGCTGCCTGCCTATCCATATCCGTATTTAAACGTTAATACCTGTGCGCACAGACCTCGTTTAAGCAGTTTCCGGCTCTACAGCGTCTTCGGCTTCAAGGCTGTCTTCCCTTTTCTTGCAGCCTCCGGTACTGCTATCCCGGGCCGGCCGCCTTCTTGCCTCTGGCTTACTCGGAATCTCCCACGTCCCGAAGAACTTCTTAAACCCTAACGTTTGTCTTCATTAGGGTCCCGTGTTCGAGCGCCACTTACTGCAAGAAGGGGCCGCTTATTCGACCAATTTGATCAGCGGATTCCAACTTTATTGAGCATCAGACACATCTTATATACAGTTTGCTATAATTATGCCCACTTGGCAACATACTATTGGTTGCTCTCTAAAAGGTTACATCATTGTTTTCACAACACTGTGGAATTCTTCTATCCGGCCTAATTGCTCTCTTTCCCAGATCTCGCCTCCTCCTTATCTTGCTTGCCTCCCATCTCAGGGGCAGCTGGACTTTAGCATACCAAGCAATCAGCACTTTCTCACATCTCCTACTCCGCCACTATATTATCAACAGAGAATTCTTCAAGGCCTGAATTGCACAGGCGTTCCTGGGACCCAAGTCCCCTCTTGTTCAAAACAATCCTCAACATCTGAGCTGGGTTAGGATCTGGCTGGAGGCTGAGCCCAGAGGGTGGTGGTGAATGGTGCCACATCCAGCTGGCAGCTAGGCACCAGTGGTGTGCCCCAGGGATCAGTGCTGGGCCCTGTGCTCTTTAACATCTTCATTGATGATCTGGAGGAGGGGATTGAGTCAGGCATCAGCACATTTGCAGATGACACCAAGCTGGGAGCAGATGTTGGTCAGTTAGAGGACAGAAGGGCTCTGCAGAGGGACCTCGACTGACTGGACAGATGGGCAGAGGCCAACAGGATGGCATTCAACAAGTCCAAGTGCCAGGGGCTGCACTTTGGCCACAGTAACCCCAGGCAGAGCTACAGGCTGGGGTCAGAGTGGCTGAGAGCTGCCAAACAGAGAGGGACCTGGAGGTGCTGATTGACAGCTTCCTGAACATGAGCCAGCAGTGTGTCCAGGTGGCCAAGAAGGCCAAGGGCATCCTGGTCTGCATCAGGAACAGTGTGGCCAGCAGGAGCAGGGAAGTCATTGTGCCCTTTGCTCAGCACTGCTTAGGCCACACCTTGAGTCCTGTGTCCAGTTCTGGGCCCCTCAGCTTAGGAAGGAGGTTGACTTGCTAGAAGGTGAGGAAGAAATTCTTCCCAGAAAGAGAGATTGGCCACTGGGATGAGCTGCCCAGGGAGGTGGTGGAGTCCCCATCCCTGGAGGTGTTCACAAAAGGCTTGGATGTGGCACTTGGAGCCATGGTTTAGTTGCCAGGAGGTGTTAAGGATTAGCTCATAGGTTGGACTTGATGACCTCTGAGGTCTTTTCCAGCCTGGTTGGTTCTGTGATTCCCTGCTTTCTACCCCATTTCCCTACCTGTTCTTGCCTTTTAAATCCCCTTTTGGAGTCTCACCCCCTGACAACCCCCAGTCTCTTTCCTTTCAAGGCTCAGGTGGAGATGCTGCTCTTGGAGTTCTTCTGTGGAAGCTCAGTTCAGCAGACACCAAGGGGAGGTGCTGAATTCTGGGCTGCTGTTAGGATGTAGTGGATGAGAGAAGCTGTTTACCTCTTAATGCCTCCTTACCCCCCAGAGTCCTTTCACAGCAATCTCTGTGACCACAGAAAGACTCTTTTTATATCTGGCTTCAGAGCTAAGCCTCCCTCCACTGGCTCCTTCCAGCAGCTAATTGAACCAAAGCACATTGAAATGAGTCCCTGATGAGAGACCCAGGGCTCACTCCTTTATTCCCCACCACCCCTCTGCTTTTAATAGCCCTGTTAGTCCTCCTGCATGCTAAAATGCCAGCAGCGGCTCTTCTTCTGATGGCAGACAGCTATTATCTGGCAAGCAGGGGCATTCTCTTCCCTGCCTCTCCTTGGGGGATCCCCCAGTTGCCTCAGCACTGGCTGTGAGCTGAAAGGCAGCCTTTGGAAATGGGGTGTTTCTATTTCTGCAGTGGCTGGGGGTCCTGTCTCTGAGGAGCTTGTTTAAAGCAACAACCAAAAAGGGAGAAGAATCTTCCTTTCAACCAGGTTAATCTCCAAACCTCAAGGAATTCCAGGGAGAAGGCTTTGCAAGGGAAAATGGTTTCATGTTTGCATCCTATGACACAGCCCTGGGAAGTCCCAGGGCTGCTGCCTCCAGACACTCCTACAGCTGCTGGAAATGAGGTTGGATCACAGAACAGAATCACAGAACTGTCAGGGTTGGAAGGGACCTCAAGGGTCAGCCAACTGCATGGCAGAGCTGGGCCCAAGCCAACCTCATGAGGTTCAGCAAGGCCAAGGGCAAGGTCCTGCAGCTGGGGCAGGGCAATGCCAGGCACTGATACAGGCTGGGCAGGGACTGGCTGGAGAGCAGCCCTGGAGAAAAGGCCTTGGGGGTGTTGGGGGAGGAGAAGCTCAACAGGAGCCAGCAGGGAGCACTTGCAGCCCAGAGAGCCAAGCAGAGCCTGGGCTGCAGCAAGAGAAGTGTGGCCAGCAGGGCCAGTGATCTAGTTTTAATAACAAACCACGGTCTGGATCCCTTCCTCTCCCGACGCAGAGAAATGAGCAGATACACGTTAATTATCACCCAGAGCAGGATTATACACATCAGGTAAATCACCTTTGCATCCCAGCCATCACTTAAAGTTACTCTTTCCTCCACTGGGATCTTAAACTCTTGTATCTCAATGGGGAGAGTGCTAGAGGTCACGTTCCTGTATCTGGCTGGCCACAAGGAATCCACACCTTTTCCATACCATAGTCTGACCCTGTACAGAAACCACAGATAAATTGTCCACACCAAATATTTACCCAGGGAATCCAGAATCAAACCCAAACAATATCTGCAGACCAGAGCCCCAAAACTTGAAAACAATAAATGCTCCACTATCCCCAGCACCTCCATGTTTGCTCATCTGGCTGTAAAACACTAAAGCAATAAAGCAGTAAAGCAATAAATTAAGCTAATTATCGGCTGCATGTTGGGAAGCCAAGAAAACAAAATGTCGAGGGTTGAGGGGAAGGCCTCAAGACTTCTTCCCCCCCTGTACGTAAAGGGAAGAAAATTGAAAGAAAGGGAAAAAAACCCACAGCTGGATTAGCAAGGGGATGTGCTATATTTGCAAGCAGGGCTGCAGGATATATATATGTGTACACAATTTACAGCATTTACAATATATACACAGAAATATACAACAAAGTAACACAGGAATGAGATTCCCCTCCCCCACCAGGAGGAAGGGTTTCCCCCTGTATCCCCTTCTCTCCCCTTTTTCCCCAAAGAGGGTTAGAAAGAGAGAAAAAGGAATAATTGTTAATGAAAAGCAGAATATGGTTAGAGCAGATGTGTTAGCAGAGGCCTTATCTTTTTCAAGGTCAGTCTGGCCGAAAGCCCAGAAGCTGTGAGCTGCAGAAGGAGGGGGAGAAAGTGTGAGACTGAGTGAGACCAGTCTCACTGGGAATCAAAACTGAAGGCAGTGCTTCTGCTTCTCCACCAATGAAATTAGTTTAGACCTGTCTTGTTTCTAAAACATTCGGCCATGGTGTCCCTTTGTTAAAGGCACAACCTCAAACGCTCACATTTTGCTCTGACTCTAAGGTCATGAGTTGCAGGATCTTGTTTCACCATACACTAGGAAGTTCAGGCTCTGTGGTCATTTGCATATGTCTTAACTAAAGGACAGGCCTCTGGAAGTAACATTTATTTTCATGTTTGCTGCTGATAAATAAGTTGTCTTGAAAGGATGCAGTCTGCTTGTATTGTTCTATGCACTACTGCTTGATTTAGACCCAGCATGGATTTTGCTCTTAAAATATGAGTATTCTCCTTCTCTATAAACAGAAGCAATGCCTCAAATAGAAACCAGAGTGGTTTTGGTTCAGGAAGCAGGGAGATGTGAGGAGCTTTTGAAGGCCTTGGAGGTGTGTGAGTCTCGGGTAAAAGAAATGAGATGGTGTGCTTTTAAATTTCCAATAACCAGTTTGGTTCTACACTAAAGCTCTCCTCTTCCACAGACCCTTAAGATAATGGAAGTACCAGTTATAAAGATAAAGACAACTAGTCCTGATAAATCAGAAGAAAAACTAATGACAAGTATTATTCATCTGGTGTGTCATGCAATTAAGCACAGGTGGTTGCGTGCAGCGCTGGGACTGAGATGTGCACACGCTTTAATATCTATTAATTGGGCATAACAGTCACAACATGTGCTAATGGTTCTTATGGTGTCACCTAAAGCTTGTGAAAACTGGCACTTACTTTTTCTTTTCAAACACTTTCTCCTCTATGGAAGTAATATCTGCAGCTCCTAATTCGTGGTGTTTTCTAACAGAGGAGTGGAAATAGCAATGCAGACATTCGACTGCATGCTTGTGTTCAGTCAGCACACACGGTTTTGCTAGGAACCAACCCTGATTGGTTAATTGACTTCCCTTTCAATTAAAAGTTGCATTGAAAATGAGATGTAAGAAGTGGTTTTCTGTTTCTTCATGTGATGAACATAGGAAATAAAATTTGGACCCAATCATTGAAATTGGAACAGACCACTATTTTAGAACCCTTACAGATATCAAGCAATGGACAGAAGCCACTCCTGTTCTTTACAGCTTATGCAACACTGCTGCAAGCTGGATACTACTTTCTAGTAGCATCCAGAAGTACCTTAAGCCATTCTGACAGTCTGAAATCTCATTTCTTTTTTTGTGCTTAGTTTGGGGTTTTCTCCTACCCAGATATTTCCAATACTATATTATCACTGTGAACTGCTCTGTAAACTGCTGAAGTCTCTAGAATTCTTATTCATCAGAAACAGACTTTTTTGGTAGGTGCAGTTCATAGCTATTCTTATGCTAGAGAGCAGTGCATCTCTTTCAGCTTTCCCAAATCCTAAGAGTCTGTCTATCTCTGAAATCTGAATCATACATTTTGTTCCAAAGGTCCAGAATAAAAATCTGGATAAGTCTGTTGCCTGGATAATGCTTTCTCATTCATCTCCATCAAGGAAATTAAAGTGCCCTACCTAAAGACAGACACAGTAGAAGAGCTTGGAGAGTTTGATTCCCTGGAGTTTGAGACTGTCTTTGTTGTGTCAGAATTCCAGGATCCTCTCTTTAACAACCTCTGCAAAGCAGACTGCCGAGTCATTGGACCTCCAGTAGTGCTGCACTGTGCACAAAAGGGAGAGGTATGTGCCCTCTGAAAGCACCAGAGTAGTTCTCTGGTGCATTGAGTTGTAAATATTAAGCATTCAAAATAGAATCCATGTTCCTTTGGTCAATCATAAATACTCTCAGCAACAGAATTTCAAGAGAGGCAAACTTCTAATAGCATTTTAGAATGTTGCATGTAGTAAGAAAGCACAGGCAAACAGGAATATGGATGCAGCTACTGCAGTAATTGTCACAGTTGTTGACCTGCTAGTTGGGATGGTGCCGTTAGGAAAGGCAGCACATAAATGATGCCCCAGCAGACACTCAATATTTCCTGGGTTGACTTCTAGATGGGGAGGGATTGGGGAGGGAAAAAAAGATGGAATCCTACTTGTGAATGGGGTGCTTCAGTTGCTTTAGCAGAACACTGGCAGGTTAGGAACTGAGGTATAACTGAGTACATAGACTTGCACTAGTGCCTGGTGTGTTTTTAAACTAGTAACAATAGCACCATTACAGTTAAGGTTACAAATTGAGTGGAAGCAGTATTTTTCACTAATCACCTTACTTCTTACTTTCAGCCTTTGCCTTTCTCTTGTCGTCCACTGTACTGTACAAGTATGTTGAACTTGGTACTGTGCTTTACTGGATTCAGAAAGAAAGAGGAGTTGGTAAGACCTTTGCCCTTTGGATTTCAATATATTCTTCTGTCACCCATAGAGTTTAACCATGACTGAACTTGTATGAGGAGAATGAATTATTGTTCTGTTTTGTTGCAGTTCAGAGGCAGCAATATTTGAGGATGGAAGTAAAACTGTTTCCCTGGTCAAGTCATTTTGTGGATGATGCCATTTTTGGTCACTTTTTTTATCTGTTGAGTGACATCAAACATCTTTAATTCAGTAGGACTTAAAGATTTGCAGATTGAGGCTTCAGATAAGATGGTGTTTACCCAATAGTGTCCTCTTTCTTGCACAGGTGGTAGTGAAATCATGCAAAGCATTGTAGTCCTGTTCAGAGCACTTGCAGATATTATCTTGCTGCCATGCTATCCTGTTGTTGTGCTATTGGGACTTCATTCTTCACATGTGTAGGTCTGATGTGGTTTGATCCTCTAGCAATTCTCTTTTCCATGTCAGTGATGCAGCTGACATGCAGTTTCACTCTTGGACACTTGGGAATCAACAATCCACATCTTTATCTGGGAAAAAAAAATCTCAAACCTGAAGCCTTTGCCTAGTGTTAGGGATAGTTAAGTTTGATCTGCCAGTTTTGGCTTGGACAAATCACAATCCTATGTCAGTTCTGGCAATTTCCCCTTCAGATAAAATTGACTACATCAATGGGGAGAAATGTGCTTCAAATCTATGGTGTGTGGAAAAAGTGGAGGCATATGTATGGTGTTCACAAGAGTACTGGTGGCTTGGGTAGTCTTCCTCAAGCTACATAGTCAGGCTGGATTAAATGTTTAAAAACAAACAAAAACCCAAACACAAATAGTAAAGTTAATAGTTCTTCCCCTGTAGGAACTATTTCTTCTCCTGTAGATGTGTGAACAAGTTGTTTTAAGAACAAATTGGAGCATTTCTATTCCTAGGCACTGAATGTAACCTTTTGTAGCTTTGCTTTGTAAACTGTTTTTGTACTGCTCTCACTCTGCACTGTAAGCTTCACAAGATTCTAAAAACTGATTTCACCTTTCTTATTCAGGTGAAGCTGGTGACCCTGGTTCATCATATGGGTGGGACTATTGGAAAGGACTTTTGCTCAAAAGTTACCTATCTGGTGGCTATCTCAACACATGGAGACAGATTCAGAGTATGTAAGCTGGAGCTGGTGCTTCATGGAAACTTACAGAATTTGGTTTTTTGTAGACCAAGTGTGTAAATTATACTTCAGCTTGTCAGTTGCAGGGGTTTATTCCTGTACTAACAAAAGTGACTTGTAATGGTGAGTTCACCTCCATCTGGTGTTGAGGTTTGACATGTTTTTGTCTCTGTTAAAAGATCTAAATAATACAAATTGCCTGAATGCAGAGACTGTGAAACGGACAAGTAGAGTAAACGGCAAGAACCAAAATGTTGAAGTACTTAAGCTATTGATAAACATTGGTTCAGCCATGAACAAGTGTTTATGTATCAACACACCTAGTTGGAATTGTCTGTCCAAACAAACTTCAAGGTAACTTGAAAAAGCTTTAGTACTCAATTTGCCTGCATCTTCTTTTTTACAAATGATTTTTAGCTTGTCTTGTGTGAACTTTCAAATCTTCCTTTATGTGTAAATATTTGTTAGGGGTGGGAGTTTTTTGACCACACCAAAAAGGAATCTTTCAGGACATGTATGTCCAGTTGACACAAGTAGGAGTTTTACAGGTTTTTGTACAGTGGAACTTGACATAGAAATGCCTCTGTGCCTTGACTCCCCCCTGTTTGAATTGTTAGCTGGCTCTTGCTTTTTTCTTAGTCTGTCTTTCTAACCTTCCATTTGGAAGAGAAGACCTACTTTCTAACTCTGTTCAAACACTTTTCTGCCTACCCAAAGGGGAAAAAGTGGGAAAACTTTATCGTAGAAGTTACCTTTGGAACAGTTGATTTCTCTTTGGTAACCTCAGGCTGGAATGTTTGTCGTCTTAAGTTTCAAAAGCAGGAGGAGGATTCTGTATGCCACTGAAACAGAGCTTTGCTTCTACGTTGTTTTTCTGAGTGATGAGACTAAGAAGATGGTGCACTTTTGAGTAGGTGTTAAAATAGCTATTGAGCTATTGATCAGCTCTACTAGTCAGTGAAGAATTAATACGTTAACTTTTTGTAGTGTCTCAAAGCGAAAGCAAAGATAGAAATTTTTCTTGGTGTGGGAAAGACAAATGGAAATACTTTCTTGGTAGAACTTTGTGCTTTTTGTCTTTTGTAGGTTGCTGGAAGTCTTGGTAAGCCTATTGTGAAACCTGAATGGATTTATAAGGCTTGGGAGAAAAGGAATAAAATGCAGGTATTTATTTTCTTTCAGCCTTAACCTTGCACCCTGTTCACTTGCAGTGTGGGAAGATGTTTAAATAGTCCTGATAGTGACATTGTTGGGAATTGTTTTTCTTTTGTTTGTTTTCTTGCAGTGATTTCTGTGCAGCTGATGTTGACTTCAGGAATAGTATCACAGTATCATAGTATCATTCAGGGTTGGAAGGGACCACAAGGATCATCTGGTTCCAACCCCCCTGTCATGGGCAGGGACACCCCACACTAGATCAGGCTGCCCAGAGCCTCATCCAGCCTGGGCTTAAACACCTCCAGGGATGGGGCCCCAACCACCTCCCTGGACAACCCATTCCAAGGTTTCACCACTCTCATGGTGAAGAACCTCCTCCTCACATCTAGCCTGAATCTCCCCACCTCCAGCTTCATTCCATTCCCCCTAGTCCTATCACTACCTGAGATCCTGAGAAGTCCTTTCCCAGCCTTCCTGTAGGCCCCCTTCAGATACGGGAAGGCCACAATTAGGTCACCTGGGAGCCTTCTCTTCTGCAGACTGAACAGCCCCAACTCCTTCAGTCTGTCCTCACAGGAGAGGTGCTTCAGCCCTCTGATCATCCTTGTGGCCCTTCTCTGGACCAGTTCAAGATTCCTCCCTTCCAGGATTGCATGTTAAGTTTCCTTGTATTCTCTGATGATGAGAAAGCTAACATGGAAGAAATGACAGAAATGCAAGGTTATTGTTTATGAAACCTGACTTGCAGAGAGAAGGGGGTTTATGGCTGATAAATTTATAGCTGAAGCTGAAATGCTGGACCATGAATCCTGAAGTATTGATGAAGACTCTTCAATTTAGAGCTATAAATTGATTTTCAGATACCAGTGTAAGCACAACTTCTGGTAGCTCTTGAAGACTTCACACTTCCTAGGCTGTTTGAAACCAGGCAATTAAATAAAATAAGATGCTTGAAGACATCCTGGCAAAGTTGCTACATAGTATATATGTTCTCCTTCAGTTTTCATAATCAGTTTTCTGTGTTTTATCTTTACATAATTCACATTGTACTATGTTTGCAACTTTGATACAAACCATCATAGGTAAAAGACTTGGAATTGTTAGCCCAGCATCTGGTCAGCTCACGGAAGGAGTTCATCTCTTGTTTGGCTCTACTCTTGGAGATAGGTGCTACAGAACTGTCACGTGAGCTATTGTTTTCTAATGATATTCTTCAGTCTTACTAATTTGGCCTATTTTTAATCTAGGAGGACATTATTTACCAGTTGGTGATGAAAGATGTCCGCACTTAGTGGTTGAAGAAAATACAGTGAAAGATCTTCCGTTTGAACCTTCAAAAAAAACCTCTCTGTTGTGAAGCAAGAGGCGAGTGCTAAGCAATTCTTGAGAGAATCTTGATATGTAGTGCTTGGTATGTGAGATACATTTTGGGATAAGCCAAATGCTTGCATTTAGCATGCAAACTACCTTACTGTCATACATGTACTCTTTGAATAATTTTAATGTTGGGTAAAGCTCTGCAACGTGTTCTTCATGTGCATTTTCTGTTTTCCTGTAGTGGTTCTGGGGAAGCATTCACAGTATCACAGTATCACAGTATCGCTTAGGTTGGAAAGGACCTCGAGGATCATCAAGTCCAACCTATCAACACAGACCCCATGACTAGACCATGGCACCAAGTGCCACATCCAATCTCCCCTTGAACACCTCCAGGGTTGATGACTCAACCACCTCCCTGGGCAACCGGTTCCAATGCCGAATGACTCGCTCGGTGAAGAACTTCCTCCTCACCTCGAGTCTAAACCTCCCCTGGCACAGCTTGAGACTGTGTCCCCTTGCTCTGGTGCTGGTTGCCTGGGAGAAGAGGCCAACCCCTTCCCGGCTACAACCACCCTTCAGGTAGTTGTAGAGAACAAGAAGGTCACCCCTGAGCCTCCTCTTCTCCAGGCTAAACAATCCCAGCTCCCTCAGCCTCTCCTCATAGGGCTTGTGTTCAAGGCCTCTCACCAGCCTTGTTGCCCTTCTCTGGACACGTTCAAGTGTCTCAGTGTCCTTCTTAAATTGAGGAGGCCAGAACTGGACACAGTACTCAAGATGTGGCCTAACCAAAGCAGAGTACAGGGGCACAATGACCTCCCTGCTCCTGCTGGCCACACTATTCCTAATGCAGGCCAGGATGCTATTGGCCCTCCTGGCCACCTGGGCACACTGTTGGCTCATATTCAGGTGGCTGTCGATCAGCACACCCAGGTCCCTCTCTGTTTGGGAGCTCTCCAGCCACTCCGACCCCAGCCTGTAGCTCTGCATGGGGTTGCCGTAGCCAAAGTGCAGCACTCGGCACTTGGACTTGTTGAATGCCATCCCATTGGACTCTGCCCATCTCACCAGTCGGTCGAGGTCCCTCTGCAGAGCCTTTCTACCCTCTAACTGACTAACATCTGCCCCTAACTTGGTGTCATCTGCAAACTTGCTGATGACTGACTCTACCCCTTCATCCAGATCATCGATTAATATGTTGAAGAGGACAGGGCCCAGCACTGATCCCTGGGGGACACCACTAGTGACTGGCCGCCAGCTGGATGTGGCACTGCTCACTACCACTCTCTGGGCCCGGCCCTCCAGCCAGTTCCTAACCCAGAACAGAGTGTAATGGTCCAATCCACAGGCTGACAGCTTGGCCAGAAGTTTGCTGTGGGGGACGGTGTCAAAGACCTTGCTGAAGTCCAGGTAGACCACATTCACCAGACGGGTCACCTGATCATAGAAAGAGATCAGGTTGGAGAGGCAGGATCTGCCCTTCCTGAATCCATGTTGGCTGGACCTGAGCCCTTGGCCATCCTTCAGGTCCGCAGTTATTGCCGCCAGGATAATCTGCTCCATCACTTTCCCTGGCACTGAGGTCAGGCTGACCGGCCTGTAGTTTCCAGGTTCCTCCATCTGACCCTTCTTGTGGATGGGGACCACATTGGCCAGTTTCCAGTCATCTGGGACCTCACCTGTGAGCCAGGACTGGAGGAAAATGATGGAGAGTGGCCTAGCTAGCACATCCGCCAGCTCTCTCAGCACCCTAGGATGGATCTCATCCGGTCCCATGGACTTGTGAATATCCAAGTGGCTCAGCAGGTTCCAAACCAATTCCTCATGGATTTCCGGGGCATTACACTGCTCCCTGACCCCATCGCCCAGCTCCGGAGGCCACTCGTCCTGAACTCCTGCCTTGCTGTTAAACATTGAGGCAAAGAAGGTGTTCAGGACCTCAGCTTTCTCGTCTTCAGTCACCGTGTTCCCCTCCAGGTCCACTAGGGAGTGCAGGTTCTTCCTGCCCTTCTTCTTATTGTTAATATATTAATAAAAATGCTTTTTATTGTCTTTGACTGTGGTGGCCAGCTTCAGTTCCAGCTGGGCCTTTGCCTCCCTAATTTTATTCCTACATAATCTAACAGCTTCCTTGAACATACCTCGAGAAGCCTTCCGCTCCTTCCAAACGTGATACAGCCTCCTCTTCCCCCTTAAATCCTCCAGGAGCTGCTTGCTCATCCAGGCCGGTTGCCTTCCCCGCCGGCTTGCCTTTCAGCACATGGGAACCGCCAGTTCCTGTGCCTTCAAGAGCTCCTGTTTGAAGTAGGTCCAACCCTCCTGAACCCCTTGGTTCATGAGGGCTGGTACCCAGGGGACTTTGCAGACAAGTTTCTTAAATAGGCTGAAGTTCACCCTTCGGAAGTCCAAGGTGAAGGTTCTGTTGGTGCTCCTCCCTAGCTCCCTGCATATTGAAAACTTCACTATCTCGTGGTCACTGCACCCTAGGCAGCCTCCCACGATCACGTCTCCCACCAGCCCTTCCCTATTGCAGAACAGCAGGTCAAGCAGAGCCTGTCCCCTGGTAGGCTCGCTTAACAGCTGTGTCAGGAAGCAGTCCTCCATTCACTCCAGGAATCTTCTGGACTGCCTCCTCCCTGCTGAATGAAGTTCCCAGCAGATATCTGGGAGGTTGAAGTCTCCAACAAGGACAAGATCTGATGATCTTGAGACGGCCTCCAGCTGCTTGTAGAATACTTCATCAGCCTCCTCATCCTGGTTGGGTGGTCTGTAACAGATTCCAACCAGGATGTCAGGCTTGTTAGGCTGTCCTCTGATTTTGACCCACAGGCTCTCAACTCCTTCATCTTCCACCTCAAGTTGTGTGGCAGAGAGTGACTCTCTAATATACAGAGCCATCCCTCCTCCTCTTCTCCCTCACCTGTCTCTCCTAAAGAGCCTATAACCCCCCAGTGTAGCACTCCAATCGTGGGTGCTGTCCCACCAAGTTTCTGAGATGGCGACTATATCATAGTCGCCCTGATGGATTAGGACCTCCAACTCCTCTTGCTTGTTGCCCAGGCTGCGTGCATTGGTTCCTGACTTCTCAATTGACCCTACCTTGTGCCCTACTCTTACCTCTGCAGAGGGACCGATTGCCTCACCCACCCCCTTCAGACCTAGTTTAAAGCCCTCCTAATGAGCCCTGCCATTCAAATGGATGCCAGAGCCGGAGAGTCCATGTATTTATTTGCGAAGGCATGTTGAACTCTCCTGACACAGCATATGTTTGGGGGTAAAATCAGCATGCACAGCAGTGTGTGTGGGGCTAGAGATCAAATCTTTTAAAGCAGCACTTAAATTCCAGATCATCCATTATTAATTTTATACATAGAATACAAATTTGGGGAAAAACCAACACAACCTCATTTCTGCTGCCAAAAGGTTGAACTTGCTTCCAATCCAACAGAATACTAGTGTGGCTTTCAGTTTAAAAAATAAGTAAGAGGCTCTGCTTCCAAAAGGTTGTACTTACTTTTAGTCCAACAAAATATTAGCATGGCTTCCAGTTTGAAAAATAAGTAAGAGGCTTTGCTCGTTTCCTCTTGGCTTCCCTAAGAGGAGCTGCATTGTGTGCCGATCTCCACAATTCACTTCCCTTTGCGCTCACTTGAGCTGGACACAGTGGGTGAAACACTAAACTAAACTTTGTTTGACTGCAGTCAGACAGTCCTGGCCTCAAGAAGTCTGTGTCACTGCTTTCTCTGAGCACTCCAAACAGCAATCGCAAAAGACGCCGTTTGAGAGAGCCTCTTGCCCAGCTGAGCAGAGAAACAGACATGGCGCCATTTCCTCCTCGCAAACGCCCTTCAGCTGAACATTCGCTTTCTATCGGCTCCTGGCTGGATATCTCTAACGCTCCCGAGTCAAGCACTGCCAGTGGAGGTGGAGCTGAAACCCTTCAGACGCGCTTGCAATGTTGAAGAGCTCTCTGTATATGAGTGGTAACAGTTGTGGTGTGGAAGTCTTGCAAGTTTTGCCAAAGATTTCCTAAGTGTGCAGAAAGAATTGGAGTGAAGAGTTCAGACAGAGGCCAGGCTGCCTCCTGTCACTGCAGGAAGCATATTCATATTAGAGAATCAGAACTGTTTTAGTTCAAGGTCATGAATGCCAGCAGTTCACCCAGCACTGCTAGGTCACCACTAAACCTTGTCCTTCAGCACCATCTTCGTATCTTTTTAAATCCCTCCACTACATCCCTGGGCTGCCTCTTCCAGCCCTTGTCAGTGAGGAAATATTCCTAATATCCAGTCCTTCCTTGGCACAACTTCAGGTCACTTTCTCATCCAAACATCTGTTGCTTGGGAAAAAGGACTGACCCCCACCTTGCTACAGCCTCCTTTCAGGGCATTGTAGAGCGTGAGATCTTCCCTCAGCCTCTTTTTCTCCAGGCTAAGCAACCAGAGTTTTCTCAAATGCCTGTAAGACTTCTGCTCTACTCTCTTGACCATATCCAAAGGAAAAGATAGGGAGTTAATATGAAGTACAGTAAAGTGTTGCTCCAAAATGCTTCAAGTACTTTGCTGAAAATCTGCAGCAAGTAAGCAATGAGGTTAACAGTAAATAATCTAAAAACCTCTTCAGTAGGATTCTTGGAGAAAGGAGAACAAAGATTCTTTTCTAAAGAAATTAAAGGGAAAATTCCTGCAAAGCCCACTCCTGGCTCTTTGAAATGTACAGTTGAGATAACAGGATTTGTGCCAGCAAACTGTCATGTCCAAAACTTCACAAGAATATAAATCACCAGCTGGTTTTGATGAGTTCATTGGCAAAGAGCTTTTAGCATCTCTGTACATGGCTCTTGTGGCAAAGAGGAAACTGCAGAATTTTGTGTGAGGCAAAAGCTTATCCAGGTTTTTGTAAAATGAATTAAGAAAAGGTCCCAGTTCTGCTCCACAGAGGAGGAATCTGGAGCTTCTACTGCTTTAAAAAGGCCTCTCTATAGGAGTCAAAGAACATCTCAAAGCACAGTCTGCAAGTGACAGTTTGGGAGGAATAGATCAGCTTTCTTGGATCATGGTAGAGCTGTTGCAACCCCTGGTACAGAATTCTCTTCCACCACCAGCAGACAGTTTCAGATCAAGTGCTGTTTTGAACACAGCAGATGAGGTACTTCTTTCATAGCAGCTGTGATAGTAATGAGCTTTGACATCAGAATGAGCAAGTACAGGTTTCTGAGATCTAATACATGAGCGTGTATGTAAAAGTAATGGGCTGCTCCAGGTCCACTTTGGCTTTAGCTTTAAGGGAAAGGACTTGTGACTTTCCCATCCCCCCCAGAGGAATGTAAGTGTTCAAGGACTGATTTCTAATGAGCTTCATACTCACTGCAAGGATGGCAAACAGCTGAAGAATAATTGTTTATGTGGCAAAGTGAAAACAGAGAAATATTTTGGTATGTTAGGTATGACTAATGCTCAGCACCTAATCCTTACTTCCTAGTAAACACAACAGGGCTGAGTCATTGACCTGCCCCTCAATGGCTTCCTGGTTTCAGTCTAATTTGTTCTATAATTAATTAGGGTGTAATAAAGCCTTTTTCTAGAAAGAGCTCTCATGGCTATCCAATAACCTGCAGAACAGCCTTTAAACAAAACAAACCCAAACTCTCTTTCCTTGGAAATTCTGAAGGTTTATTTCTGTCTTTGATGCTGAGCTTATTAGGGACTTTATTGTAATAAAGTTTTCTTTTCTTTTGGGAATATCTCTTTATCAGATACGCCAAAATCTTGTGCAAGACCTTCCAAAAACTCAACTCCTCTTCCAGTAAAGCAGTCTGCAAGATGGCAAATTGCAAAGGAATTGTATCAGACAGAAAGCAACGACGTTGATATCCTAACAATGATCATTCAGGTAAGCAAGTGCAGGGCAGCTGTAAGAAGCTATAGAATCATAGAATGGTCTGGGTTGGAAGGGACCTTCAAAGGTCATCTAGTCCAACTTCCCCTGCAGTAGATCAGGTTGCCCAGAGCCCTGTTGAGCCTCATCTTGAATATCTCATGTTTGCATCAATGATTCTTTTCAGGCTGTGATCTGCAGGCTTTTGAGGGCTTGGGTGCATCAAAAGTTGATAAAAACAGTGTAAGCAGTCTCCTGTAATTTTATTGACATAAAAATGCTTAGTGTCTGTTAAGAATAAAGGCTGGGAAATACAATTTATAGTCTGAAATCTGCAGTGGAATTGTAGTTTCTATGGCAATTCCAAGCTTTGGGAAAATAGGATCTTTGTGATTCCCATTTGTAAGATATTGATGAATAGAGATGGCAGGGGAAGAAATGGTTTGATGTGGGCTGCTTTGTTAGTCTGAGACTAGAACAGCAAACAGCTTACAGGAAGGGCTTAATTGCTGAAGAGTTTCTTTCCCTTGCAGCTGATATCTGCTTAAAGAATGACCTAAGATGTGTGTGAGTAGAAAAGAAGATGAAAGGGAGTAATGCTGTAGTGATGGATCAAACTCTGTCTTTAAACTCTGTCTTTAAAGCCACTCCTCCCTAACCCACTCTTTTGAAACGGGAGCATCTCAAGCTTGTCTGCAGCAAAGTCTGATCTGGAAGAGAAACACTGTCGCTTTCCTAACTTTCTTAACACCCTGTTGTGCATTGGAGAGCATTAACTTTTTTGCTTAATTCATCAGTTCTTTCAAGTTCCACTGGAGAAGGAAGGACAACTTGGAGGAGCAATCCTTGCACAGGAAGAGATTAAGACCATATTTGGCAGCATTCCAGATATTCATGATGTCCATACCAAAATCAAGGTAAGATGCTAGTTCTCCCTTGCAGGGGAAGCTTTGCTACAGACTTTGAATTCTTTAAGCTGTACTGCTGGATAGGTGTAGGTTCATTCTGGTGCTGTTGCACATACTGTTCAACCTATTGGGTGATGTGCAAATCTGAAGTACACTTTAAGGTTTAACACTTACAAATATCTGAAGTCTGAGCATTGTGCACACAACTAATATTGCTCTTTGTCAGCTGGCTTCTCCTTTCCCATTTGAGTACCTCATACTGTAGGGGGTTTTCTGTAACTGAGCTACAAAAGTAGTCAAAAGGGAATCAAATGTAGTCTAGTTCTGACAAGTGCTTTGTACTTACATGTTTCTATTGAAGCAGTAAGTGAGGACTCTTGGAAGCATAGATAAACCTGTGTAATTAAAAAAACAAAACTAAACAAACCACCACCCCCCTCCCCCCCAAAAAAACCCCAAACCCCCACCAACCAAACAAAAATTTGTTGTTTTCCTGGGCTTTTGGTGAGACTTCTATCATTCAGTATGAAAAAGTGATCCTTCCTCAAATGGCTTTGAACCAATTGTCAGAAACAACCAGCTCATAAAACTGGCTTGCACTTCAACCTCTGAAGCAGTTGACCTGGTACTGAGGCCTAAGAAGAGCTGCTTGAATTCTGTATGAAATTGTTTTCTCGAGGCTCACCTTATTTTCTGTTTTGATGTGGATTGCAGGGGCTCTCTGAAGCTGCCTCTGGGTCTCACAATAGACTACAATGCAAGTCTTCCTCAAATGTGAAGGTTATAAAATGTCCTTCAAATAATGCCATGTGTCTGTTCCCATCTGTTTCACAGTAGGCTTATAAAATAGAGGGACTTGCAGATTGCGTGTAATTCAGTGGGTTTGTTTGATTGTTGGGTTTATGTTTTTTCCCAGCTGTTGGGATCTAGTCTAGTTAATTACAATAGGTACTGATATGTGCCCACTGACGTGGGCATCCAGGTGTCAAGTAGGATTCCTCTGCAGCATGCAGTGTAGATGAAGCTTCTTAGATGCAATGCTTGTGTTTTCCTTCATCTTTGGTGTAATAAGATAAGTGGCAGCAACAAACCAATAGTAATGGTGAATCTTCTTTGCCTAAGGTGAATCTTGTGCCCTCCTGTCCCTGTTACTAGCTAACAGTGAATAAGCTTGATCCTTATGAAGCTGATACAGCCTTAACAGCTTGGTCTCCCTTTCCTGGATGCCCTAGAGCAGCAAGTGAGGAAAAGCTATGCTAGTTCTGTTTCAATCCTCTCGTATGGACCTTAGAGTCCTGTGTTAGTTTTACACTCCTAATTGGAATTGGTTCACCTCTCTTTTGTGTATACTTTTTTAAATAGCCATTTGGGGTGTGTTCTGTAGTGTGGTAGACACAGCAGTATCACCTTGTTGCAGAGTGCTATTGCTGTTACACTGCTGGGCTCTGCTTGCATTGATTCAAAACTACAGATTCAGTAAGTCGGAGGTCTCTTGCTTTCAACTCCCAGCAGGATGAAGGGGTTTGATGTGAAAATGTACAGCTTTTAGGATTGCCTCTTGTGTCAGCATGGAACCACAAAGCTAATTATGTCTGCTCAGCAGACTCTTGATCCCATCTTACAGCATTTTGAAGTTTATTCATCTCATTTTCTTACTCCCTGTTCTGCATAGATTCTAGGAAGACTTGGAAGATCTTATGATTAATTGGACTGAAAGCAAAAGTATTGGGGATATCATTCTTAAATATGTAAGTTATTGTTTCCTTTTCTTTTTAAATGCATTTAAAAATAGCTATTATGAGCTCTTGTCTTACCTTATAAACAATCAGTTTATCAGAGCTAGCAAACACCAGCAAAGCACTACTGAGTGAGAAAGAATGCAAGCCTGTATGATTGTGCTTTCTGCTTGGACATGTTAGATGCATTTTGGGTAGGTAATCAGTGTCAAGTTTGTCTGTCCTCTTGTGTGAGGGGGTAAAAAATCTGAAGAGATAGAGATTGAGAACTAATTTGCAACACCACAGACATGCTTTTTACTCTGACATTGAAAGGGCTCTTCCAGTAACCTTAGCTATCTGCTACTTTTGATTAATAATTAAGAAAATAGCCATTCATGGGAACTTCTTGTGTTTTTCCTTCAAGACTTGAAAAGTGTGAGTGAATAAGAACTGCTTGTTTTCCCAAGTACAGAATGTGCAGAACAGGAGAACTATGTCTGGGGCTGCAGTGCATTTTAACATAAGCAATCTGCAGTGTATCTTTTGCTGACCTGAGCATTTCCAAGCAAAGAGTGTTTGGCATTGAACAGTTTTCAGTCTAAGTAAGATATTGCTGCTTATGATTTCATGTCTTGTAATGGTGGTTGCAGTTGCTGAAGAGAATGCCTGTCTGAAACTTCCAAAATCCTCACCAAAAGCATCCTGCTAGGTGACAATCTGCCTTGTACTCTAGCTGCTCAGCAGCTGCTAAGATTGTCACACGTCCTGGAGGTTTCTGAGAGCAGTCTGCATTTAATCAGCAGCACTGAATCTTGGGCATCTGGCATGCAGAAATGTCTTCATTTGTTCTGTGAACACGCCTGGCTTTACAACACATTTGTTTGTTATTCTTCACTGCAATGTGCCTTTGAGCAGCTTTGTATGGCTCAGGGCATAGGAACATATGTACACTGGTACAGAATATGTGAAGCAGAGCTGTACCAGTTGTTTCTTTCAGCCAAAGGACTTGTTGAAAACATACCCTCCATTTGTGAATTTCTTGGAAATGAGCAAGGAGACTATTACTAGATGTGGAAAACAGAAGCCAAGGTTTCATGCCTTCCTAAAGGGAAGTGTCTACAGAACTAAGTCCTTAGTAAAACATGGAGGCCATTACCAAGTAAACTACTTAATGCAGTAGATAGAAGCATGTGGAATTTTGGAAGCTTGGAGCAATGTGAACCATCTCATGGTGAGACAGAAGTAGGAAGGATTTGAACTTCCGTCCTTCCAGCTCCTCGTAAGACTCTTTCATAAGAGATCCAAGTTCCTCCTCTATTATACAGCTTACAAGACAGCTTGATTCCATGTAGGTTTTGCTGGGAAAAGCGCTTTTTCATTACTTTCTCCCAAATACATATCTTCTTTTTTCTATACAGACAGCTAGAGCTGCTGCTCTTCATTGGTCCCTCTCCCTGTGTTTCAAAGACTTGTATTTCTGAAATGGCTTTTAACTGGCTTTCAGCAGCTGTCAAGTCCCAGGGAGGTCGAATCTCTCAACATTCTTGTGACTAACGAAGAGCAACATAACAGTGGAGATCTAACAGGAGGAGAATCTTCAGAGAAAGTGTTATTTGAAGATGAGTGTTAAGCCACTTGAGCTCTTTAGATCATAGCTCTAACTCTTCTTCTATAACCAAAAAGTGCCTCTCCAATAGTGGAGCTATCAGTCTGACAGATTTCAGCTCATTTTTTTTTCTGAGGTACCAGTAATTATATGCAAGTATTGATATCTAAAAGATGAGGAAATGAGTAAGAGAACAGGCCATCCCCTGTCCTATGCCACATTAGCATCTGAAACAAGGACTGAGGAGTTGATAATATATGGACAGTTCAAAACAAGACATTCTGACAATGTAAATCATGCGATAAATACTGTACAGAATGTGGTTTGTAACATGATCTGTTAATGACTGACTATGGGGAATGGTTCTCAAGCTTGTACTGCAATGCTAGTTTCAAGGAAGGCTTTTTTTTTTCTCCTGGGATTGTTAGTATTTTGTGTAGTTAAAAACAAAATGAAAAGATTGCTTTCTCCTCTTTTCCCCAGATAAACCAAGCTAAACCTGAACGTGGTTGCCAAAGCTTAGCTGAACTCCTTATCCGTCCTGTTCAAAGGCTGCCTAGTGTTGCTCTACTACTAAATGGTAATCCAGTGATGGTTTTTAGTAATTTGCCTGTGAAGGTGTTAAAACCAAGCTAATACTTGCTTTTTGCCATAATTAGCAACCATTTTTCTCATATAAAACCAAAGCTGATTCTGGGAGTTCATCATGCTCAGTGGCAGTTACAGAAGAAACATACTTCTGGCTGAATTTCACTTGTTCATGTATTCGTCCATAGGATTCAAGTAGAGAAATCATTTGCTCTGACAACAGTTTCATCTCTTCAAATGCAAATATAATTGAGCTTCACATGCAGCTAGCATAAACTAGAGAGTGATTTGTATTGACAAGGCTTACAGCTTCAGGTGTTCCACCTGGTATCTGCTACTTGCTGTAGTAATGATTCTAATAATAAAACCCCTACAATGCCATTCTTTGCTTAGGAAAAGATTTCTAAGCTTCTCTCAGTGCTACAACAAAATCACCATGTGCTTTTGTTGCAAATTTTGACTAGTTTGAGGGCTTGGTTTTGTCTTGTAGGTGTGTTTGTGGTTGTTTTTTTCTTAATGAGATGCATGGACACTTGCTGCTCAGCCTACTTCCCCACTTAATCAAGGCTATCTGGATTCCAGGATAGCTGTGGTTTGTGTTGGTTTGGGTTTTCTGTTTATTGTTAAAATAATCTTCTATGACTGAGCAATCTAAAGCTGAATTTTTCTGATTTGTTTTTAGGCACTTGTAATATATGTGGGGTTTTCTTATTCTTATTTTTCAATTGTAGCTATTAAGAAGCATACAGCAGAAGAGAACCCAGGTAAGATAACTCTAGAGAGAGCTATCGAGTCCTTAAAGGAAGTGATGACATAAGTGATGCTCATTGTATGAGACATACTGTTACACATCTAGATCTCTCTGCTCCTCCAAAACTGTTCCTGTTGTGTTGTTGCCATAACTCTAGTCTCCAGGTAATTAGACATTCTTGTTCTTCAGCCTAGTTTGGTCACCGTTGTCACGTTGGCATTCTGTGCCAGAGCTCTCAAAGTGGTATGTGGCATTGTTACCCAGCAGTTTTCCTTAAACCTCTGCTTACTCCCTGCCTCAGCAAGAAGCTGAACCTCCCAAGTCCTCTGTTCTGTTCCAACTCTATCTATTCCTTCCACACTGAAACACTGTTTTGTCTTCTAAATTTTGCTTCTAAGGAGATAGGCCACTGTAAGGACATGCTACTGGTGGAAGATTAGTTTCTCTCCTGCTCCTGCATTAGCTATTCTTGGCACCATTCCACAAGTTAATTAGCTTAAAGCTGAAGCTGTTTAGGTAGTGAGTCTCACCTCTTTTGAAGTGTAGCTCATGTCTCCAGCAATGAGACCTCCTGTATTAATTGGGTAAATGTTTGTCTGATTTCAACAACAGCAACTTTTAAGTTGTAATTTATTCTTGCATCTGCTTCTTGGTGAGCTGCAGTTTTGACTTGGAGGGGTAAAATCCAGGCTGCAAAGAATTGCATTGTGTTGGCCCCTAGTTCTGATCTTATGGGGCAGAGGAGGGGCATTAGGTGTTTACTGAATTATGTCAGCTGCTGACATGGCAAGAATGCTGCTCTAGGTCTGAAGTTTCCAAGATTCTTAGCATGTGGTATTTGGCTACGTTGATTTTCTATGTTTCTAGTGCTGCTGTGCACACTGTATCTCTCTGGTTAGCTTTATTCTTTGTGTACATTTTAAATGCAGTACATTCTTTTACTGTTGCTTGGTATTAAAGAATAAATACAATATGCTTCCCTCAGGCACATCAGTGAAGACAAAAGAAAAACAGAGGCACAAAGGCAGTTCTTTGATGAAGTTCTATGAAGCCGATGGATGTCCAGTAAGTAATTTCTCTGCAGCTGCAGATCTCTGCACTACTTTGTTCCCTTTGTAAATGTGTCTGAGGTTCAATTGCAGTGGTTCTGGTTTAAACAGATTGCCAGTGTTAAGTTGTAAGCAAGCAGTAATCCAGTCCTTGAGTTAAATGCTTAATGAGCTTTTTGTTTCTATCACTTAGGCCAATCTCTTGTCCTCTCATCGAAGCTTAGTTCAGCGATTGGAAACCGTAGCACTCAGCGATGACCTCTGTGACAGGGGAGAACAGGTCACACTTTTTCTGTTCAATGATTGCTTAGAGGTAAGATGACCATGTAAGTACAGCTCATGAACTGAATTATAAAAGGCTTAACACTACATATGAATATAAACAAGTACAATTTGAAAACTTGGAAGCAGGATTCTAAGTCATGGAAAGCTGATAGCTCAACACATGCTGATGCTGCCTTTCCATGAGCTGTTGTATAAGCCGACACAAGTAGCTAGTTGCTTCTAGATGGCTGAGAGCTGTTAATGTAGGCTTTATTGTCTTGCAGACAGATCAAAAACTTAGAGGCAGCTTAATATGTTAAGAAATGCTTAGCTGAATAGCACTTTGAATAGTACCAATGGATGTAGTAGTGCTGGAGGCCTGGTCTCAGCAGGATGCTTGTCATCCTAAAGTTTGGCCATGTTTAATGGGAGTAAACAGTGGGCCTCTAGGGTCTGTGCTTAGGCTACAAAAATAATACAGGTTTAATGCCTTTGACAGTATGTTAGGAAGAGCTAAAGAAAAAGAGTAATACTGGAACTTATGTGGAGAAACTGAGGTTGTAAAGGACACTATGAAAGTCACTGTTAATGTCTTCAGCAGTACATAACATCGTCTTCGTAGAAGACTCACTCTGAGGTGTTCCAAAATTAGTGCTGTCTTAAGCAGCACTGAGACAAAAGGCTGCTGTGACTAGTGCACTTTTCCTCAAGGTCTAGTTGACATGGCTTCATCTCTCCTTGTAAAAGAAGGAAAAGAAAAGAAACTGTTTTAATCTCCCTGGCTTACCTCTTGTATAAGATACAAGCAACTGAAGACACCTTACTTAAACATGTAATGCACCTGGTTCATGAACTTACACAATGTCTTTTCTGTTCAAATCTAGACTCCCTTGTGCAGGTTTCAAAAGGACCTTGCTTTTTATGTAGGACATAATTGAGATCTGGAATACAAAATTACTTTCCTTGGTATATAGGTTTTTTTTGAGTGAGTGTATTGATGGGTAACAGCTGGGACAATTGAACTGTAGAGAGTGATAGTGAGATAAGGGAGTTGCTAAAAGTTTGATGTGGTAAGTAGACCAAAATAATCCTTAAGAGTATTCTTCTGTATCAAGGCTTCCTCTGCCTTCCTGTATACTGGATGGTAAAAGAATAGACAAAACAATGGCAATACAACTTCTTTCTGTCTTTTATTTAACTGCAGATTGCAAGGAAACAGCATAAAGTTATCAGTGCTTTCAAGAGTCCACATGGCCACACGAGGCCTCCTGCATCTCTTAAGCATGTTGTTCTGATGCCTCTCTCCCAGATCAAGAAAGTCTTAGACATCAGAGAAACAGAAGGTCTGTGTGTTTTGAGGTTCTGTGATAGCTAATGAAAACTGGTTCATGGTGTTAAGGGTCTGCTGTCATGGGATAGAATGCTGAGGTATATTTGTTGTGTGTGCTTTTAGTATAAGCTTCTGTCTGAAGCTGTGTATGAGCTTGAGCATTCCTTGCATTGAGACCTTTTGGCTTTTCAAGAATCACTGCAGGATGCTGAATATGGCAGAGCTGCTGGATGGCATTAACATAAGCCAGCCCAGTGGCAGTGTGAGTTACACAAAGTGGTACGACTGACAGCTCTGGATTTGCAAAACAGAAACAAAAAGAAGATACTTCAGTCCAGAGCATTAGACTGACCAGAAACAAATGTTGCTGTGAAACCCAATCTTCATTTAATTAGTGATGCTCAGGAGAAGCTGTGCTTAGCATCTATAAAGCAAGATTTAAATGGCTTAATTTTTGTGGTTGCTTTGCTGTGCTGAGAATGTAGGGGTTTCAATGGAGTTAGGTATTCCTGCAGCAGAACTCAGGCTGCAATACTGTTCCAGCCTTGATGGAGACTTCTAAAGCAGTCAAGTCAGACTGGTTTCTAGAGAGACAGGTTTTTATATTTCACTATAGGTGTTTGTGTGCATGTCATACTCGTTCTGCTTTGTCTTGTCCTGAGCATAGAAATCCTACATAAAATGGACATGGCAGAGGGGGCAGGTGGTAAAGGTGATGCTTGCCTGCTGTTTTAGCTGGTACTTCAGTATTTCCCTTTTAAGAATTCTCTTTACATTACTGTGCAATGTTTCAGTTTACTTTGGAACTTGGGTGATGAGAGCCATTTGGAAGCATTCCATTTATGACTTGCTAAAACTGTAGTATGCAAATCTTGGATGAGGTCAGCTACTCTGTGCGCACTCTTTTCTAGCACAGCCTTTCCAGTGCTGCTTTGCAGAATTGGCAGTGGGTTGCTTTGGTTCTTTGTTGTTGTGTGGGGTTTTGTTTGTTTGTGTTTGGTGGTTTGGTTTGTTGGGGGTTTTTTCTTCTCTCAGCTGTGTTTAGCATGCTTCAACTGTATCTGCTATAAAGGAGTATCAGCAATGGATTAATTTTCAACTATCAAGTCAGCACTCTTTTTGTCAAGTTTAAGCAGTAAAACCGTTGTAACTTGACTATGTTAATGTGTCATACATGGTACTGATGTCTTTGCTTTCCTGCTTTACTTTTCCTGCTTTCCTTGCCCTCTTTTGATAAAGAAATGAGCTGTCCAACATTTCATGAGTCAGAGAACAAAAATGATATTTACTACTCTCCTAGTAAAGACTGACTAGTCTACAAACTACATGACACAGATTACTTGGTGAATAAACTGTTGCTTGACTAGTTGATTGCAGTGTCTTGGTGGAGGATGTGGACAGAACTCAAATGCTCTTGCAAGTGACACAACAGCTATCTTGTAAATAAAGACACAATTCTTGCACCAAATCCTGGCAGACGTAGGGTTAACTGAAAGTTCCCTCCTGAGCTATGTGCAAAGTGATTATTCTTTGTCTTAACTCCTCACCTCTTCTTTTTATTAACTGTAGATTGCCATAAAGCCTTTGCCTTAGTTGTGCAGCCTCCTACAGAACTCAACAACAAGCTGCTGAGTTTCCAGATGATAACTGAAGAACCTCCTAAAGAAGACTGGTTGAAGATGTTGTGTCGGCACGTGGCTAACAGCATTTGTAAAGCAGATGCAGTAAGTACTCTGGAACCACACTGCTGACTAGAAGAGCTTTCCTCCTTTTGGCTTGAAGTGCATGAAACTGAAGAACTTGATAACAGGGGACGTGCCTGAGGTGAAGTAGAGCAGAAAATGTTTGTGCTAGCACATCTGCAAGCGAGTGGTTAAAAGGCAGAAAAGGAAGCAGCCTGGAAGTTAGCTTCTGCAGAAACTAGTAAGTACTTTAAAATGAAGAGTTGTGCTCTTCCCCCATCACAAGTTAGTTCTAAAGAATTTAAACTCTGCACTACAGACCTAACCAGAGTTGTCTTCATCTTGCATCTCTCACAGCTATGCTTCAATTTACAATCCCAGCATTACGAGTTATACACTTCAGTTTAACTCTGTCTGAAGTTGAATTCTTTGTTGCACACCATATCTGCATGGCCACCATAATGTGAGAGACATGAGGCATATTCCTCCTGTAGACAGAAACCTTAAAGTGATGAAATGAGGAAAACAATCAAATAAAAGAGGCAAATGGCCTCCTCGCACTGTTACAAGTTCAATCTGTAGGTTTCCCACAGCCAGAAAGCTACCAATTTGAAGAGCAGCTCCTCTCCAATTAGGGCAAGAGCTGTTCAGCTGATGTGTTAATTGTGTAGGAATGGCTACATATGGGTCCTCCAAATTAGCAGAGAATGTGCAGTACACAGAGGTGCAACAAGTGGGGTTTAAGCTAGGAGTGTTCTCTCCTGCACTGTACTCTTACCGTACAATATTCGATGCTCTGTAATCTTTAAAGACATGCATGTTTCAGGGGAGGTAAGGTAATCAAAACAGCAGCTTAGTTTTATTTGGCTTGTCATCTAGGAGCTTAGAAGAAACTTGTCTGTGCTTTTCCTTCCTTTTTTGGTCCTGGGTAGGAAATAGTCTGATTCAGCAGTGGTTTAATTTATGTAATCTGTTCATCCCCTCTCTTCAGCCTCTTGTATTCCATATAGCACAAGGAAGGAAAAATGTTGGGGTTTTTAAATAGAAATGAAATCTTCCTGTAATAAATGTATCATTCCCTCTTGCCCCAGGACACTCCCAATTGTGCTGAAAAATTGTAACCTGTTGTGCTGAATCCCATTAGTTACAATGTCTGTAGCTACTGCTTTGTAGCAACTGTAGAATACTTTTTCTTCTTGCTGATTTAAACGTTAATGTGAGCTTCATTTTAAGCGTGCTTGCCTGGTTTTCAAGACCTCTGTAGCGTCATGAGACTGCGATAGCACTGGCTGTGCCACACGGTGGCAGTGAAAGCTTTAACGTCTTTGTTGGACTGGGAATCGCCACAGCGCTTCCTATTTGGTGTCCTTCTGGTTTTTCCCCTCGATTTTTAAAGAATTCATTTTTCTCAAAATAACCCCCCCGAAACGCCCAGCAACTTCCCACTGCCATCCATGCTTCCCTTTGCCTCCAACTTTTGTAAGTAGCTGGCCAAAGATTACTTTGCATGAGGCATTGGTTTTAAAAAAGCCCCAAACAACAAAAAAGCAACCAAACCAAACCAAACCAAACAAAACAAACCCAACCAACCAACCAAAGCAAACAAACAAAATGACCAAAAAAAAACCCAACCTACACAAAACCTCCATAACAATAAAACCAACCAAAAAAAAAAAAAAAAAACCCTACAAACCCCCCCTGACAGAATACCCCCACAAAACCAACACCCAAACAAATAAAACCCACAACTGAAAACAGACCCCAAAACAACTAAATCTTGTGGCATATGTTCTGCTTAAGCTGAAAGACTTAAGTCTTTCATAATCATCATGCTTGATAGCTGGAGTTATGAAGATTTCACTTCAGAAGAGTTCTAGATGTTAGTGAATCGAGGTGTGTATCTTTATGAAGCTCCTCAGGTACACATCAGAACCATTGCCTTCACTTTGGTCACAGTATCACAGTATCACTTAGGTTGGAAAGGACCTCGAGGATCATCAAGTCCAACCTATCAACATAGACCCCATGACTAGACCATGGCACCAGGTGCCACCTCCAATCTCCCCTTGAACGCCTCCAGGGTCGATGACTCAACCACCTCCCTGGGCAACCTGTTCCAATGCCGAATGACTCGCTCGGTGAAGAACTTCCTCCTCACCTCGAGTTGAAAGTGAATCAAACCCAACAAATGTAAAACCACTGGTGAGGTAGTTTCATAAAGTGATTGCACCAGCAGTTAATCCAATCATGTGGTGTGAGAGGAAATAGCTCCTTAACTGTATATTAAGAGTTAAATGCAGAGGAATATGACTGTTAACACCTCTAAATCTGACCTAATGAACTGGAGAATGATATTTTGATGAGTGTTGATGTTTGTTTGACTGTTATTAAGACTATTTTTGTCCGTAGGAAACTCTGATTTCTACTGCTGATCCTGATTCAGTTGAAGTAAATACTAAAGATATGGACAGGACTTGAAGCAGAGCATCCAGGGCAATAAAGAAAGCATCAAAAAAGGTAAGATACTACAGGGGTAGTGATTTATATTGGAACCTCTTTTAGTCAGGGAATTGTGTTCATGTTCCTGTGTCAGGTGTTTTGTAGCACTTAGAGTAGTGACAGGAAAAAACTTAATCTGAACTAAAACTCTTTAAGTATGAGCTTCTTGAAGAAAGAAGGTAGGGAGTATGTGAGGTTTTGCCTGGGTAGTGTTGGAGTATCTGTGGTCTTACGCATTATGGTCATCAGTACTATGTAGGCACTTGGGAGTCTGTTATGGAACTTACTCTGTTTAATTTTCTAAATCTTTTAAATGTTACAGAAACCCCCAAAGCATTGTCTGTAAGTGGTGCTGGCATGTTGAGTGGAATTTGAAAGCTGCATGTGATGATTTAATTCAAACACTTCAACAGTAGGAGGGATTGACAGTACATGTGCCTAGTAATAAAATAGACTTTGAAATGGCAAGGAACTGTAAGCTGAATGCTGGTGTCTGCCTGTGGATGTTTTCCTTGTGTGCTTTAGCTGTGCCCTGTCCTGCTAAGAGGACCTGGCAGGGAGGCAGAAGGAGGGCTGCTTGCCTGCTCTGGCAGCTTGGCTCTCACTGGCCTCTCACTGCTAAAATGTGTGGTGTGGGAGAAAGGGTGACAGAGTCATGCAGCCAGGAGGAATCTGTTCCCCGTTTTCAGTAACCTCCCAGCAGGCTTATCATGTTCAAGGTAATAATGTACCTTAGAGGAAGGTGTAGAGGCTGCTGTGCTGCAGAAGGTGCTGAAGGCTCAGTTGAGAGCAGCTCGAGGTCCTGACTTTGCAGACCCAAGGAATGTGAGGAAGCTTGGCTGACCAGACCTTATTTTGACCGTTCCCTGATTCTTTGCTCTCTTCCCTCCTCCCACACTCTTGTCTTCATATTGGACAGAGTGAGAAGAGCAGGGGTGATGGAGAACCTTGCAAGTCAGATCACCATGTGGGGGGGTGTTGGCCAATCTTGATGCAGGCATATAACATTTGATACGAGTCCTACAGCTGCTCACAGCCTGGATGGCAGCCTCTGTTGTAACTATTGCAGTCTGATTCTTTTGTCAGTGTGTGACTAACTGCTTGTCAAACTCCACAGGTTACAAAAGCATTTTCTTTCTCCAAAACACCAGAGAGGTCTGCCAAGGGCTTTAATGTCTCCTAGTGCAATGGAAGGAAGAAGTCCCAGCTCAGCTAATGAGAGTTCCATAGGCAGCCGACTGAGCGGTACGTCATCGTTAGCGGTGAGTGATTTGCCTGTGCAGGCCAGGCAAGAGACCTTCTTACCAGCAGAATTATTGTAATGTCTGGTGCTGATCATTTCAACTTTTCCAAGGACCACAGCAGAAAAAGTTATTTTTAACTACATTGATAGACATATTATTTTCTGAGCCAGAGTTTAATGAGGAGGTTTCCTTGCTGGAAAGGCAGAGAAATCTGCTTGTGTGCACTCAAAGCTGGGAGTTGCCTTCTGCAACTGAGTTGGAGAGGAAAAAAACAACATCTTTTCTTTCTTCTGAGAGAGTGCAAAGCTTCCATGCTGTCTTATGTTGGCTGAGGCTTTTGATTTTGGACAATATAAATGTGATGTGCAACCCTGAGTAGTACCAGTGAAAGCAGTGAGATGACGGACACCTTGTGAAACAAACTGGAAAGGAAAGGCAGATAAATGCAGATGCTGCAGCTTGAGAGGTTAGTAAAAGGCAGGGGAATTGTTTCCTCACACATGTTTAAGAAAACTTAGTAAAATCATTTGTTGTTCTACACACTGCAGCTCCTCTGTTGTGCCTGGCTGCCTGTTGCAGCTTTCTTCTGCTACGTTAGGTCAAACTCAATTTCCTAGTAAAGCAGACTAGATTTGGAGGACTTCTATTCATTATCTTTGCTTTTAATCTAGTGTTGGAGTAAATCAGTATGCTGAGTAAACATCTACTTCAAAATCTGTAGTTTATAGGACAAAAGGCCAAGAACAGGATTTCCTGTGTATCTTTGTAGTACTGCCTGGAATGTCAGTGCCTTAATACAGAGATAATTCAGTATTTTGAGTGGCCATTAAATTGTACAACATACAGATATTGCCCTGCTGTCCCACAAGGGATAGGCAGGAGAAAATATGAATTAATAAGGGATGAAGCCTTGCAGTGGACTCCCTTGCTTTAGAAGAAATAAAATCTAGCATTCTGGCTCTACCCCAGTTCTCTGTAGAGATTTTCTTCCTTCCAACAATTGTTTTCAAATTCTAATGTTCTGTCTTCATTGTGATACAGCACTGCATCTCATTTATCATGAAAACACAAGTCCTGCACTTTTGTGTCTACCTCATAGAAAAATATTTTTTTCACAAAATGATAGGAACTTAGAGTGGTAAAAACTACTTTCCTGTTTCAAATCTTTCCCAGAATTCTCGGACCTTTAAGATAGTAAACTGTAGCTTGGCAGCAGATCCCGTGTTGTGTGAGATGGTGTGCAGGCTGTTTTTTTACCCATCTCACACACCAGTGAACTTGCACAAAGCCTTTTTGGTTGAATCATAAAGTTGAGGAGAAAAGAGGTTTGGCTGCCAGCCCCTCAAGTTGAGATAACAATGCAGTTCTGAAGTAGGAAGCTAAAGCTGCAGGAAACCTGAGTCCATTGAGAGAGTCAAAGCTGTTACTCAAAAGTGGTTTAATAAAATACAGTCCTGGCCTGTGCTTACCTGGGGATTTTTTTTTTTTGGTGTAGAAAAGCTGTAGAGTAAAAATACCAAAAGGCTTGAATGCTTGGATTTATTTTCTTGTTTGGACTAACTCTTGAACCCCTTCCTGATTGTAGATTGCTCATTCATCTTCTACCTGCAGCCTGAATGGATCTGTCCAGTGTCCTGTAAATGTTTATCGTTCCCATTCTGTTGAGTGGAGCTCCCAAAACTCCAGGCCTCGGCCTGTGCTGTGTCCTGCCTCTACAAATGTTTGTCTTTCAAATACTGTAGAAGAAAAAACCTCTTTCAGCTTGGAAAGCTTAAATGGTCCTGGCTTGGACAGGGCATGTCCTACCTCAATTGTTATTATTACTATTTGTGATGATGCTGGAGATAACCAGTCTGGTGATGAAAAGTTCCATGCATCAAATCCTGGCTGTTAATGCCCATCTTGCATGCAGTGATTCCTCTAAGGCAGCACATTACACCTACATAACACTAGAATCCACAAGGTGTTTTAAGTGGTGCTGGGCTTTTGCTTGCTTTGTTCCAGCGCATGGGGTTGGAGTCCACAATCACAAGTGATCTGGTTCTGGGTGCTAAGTTAATGCTTTAACAAACCCTTTTAACTTCCTGCAGGTTTTTTTCCTGAACTCATTTCTGTACAACTGAATTTTCTGTTTGGTTGTCCAAGTGTGTGTCCAAAGTGGTAGTGTAGCTCACTGTCCAGAGCTGTGAGTAACCTGGCTGCTGGGAAGTCTTGAGCAGGTCCTTTTACCCATGATCTCCAGTTTCTATTGCCCTATCTGTAAATAGAAGAAAATATCCTGTATAAAATGCTTTGGAGTCTAATAAGAGCTGCTACATGAAGAGGAGTTGAGGATTTAGTTTTCAAATAGTACCCACGGCTGCACAGAGCAGATGTGCCATAAACAGGCATTAGACTTCATAGTGAAGTGGTATAAACTTACCTGCTCAACACAGCCCTATTTAAAAGGCTCTTGAAGCATGCAGGTGCAGCAAGCTGTCAGACTACCATGACCTGTGTGTATGCTAAAGAGCTTGGCTGTGCTCAAACAGAAGATTGCTTGTGAAAGTATCATGTGGTCTAGTGTAAAAAGAACACAACATTTCAGCTGACCCAAAGAGGTTAACTTCTAGTGCTGCCTATTGGTGTTGCTTTCACTGGAATTTTATGCCCCAGAAGCAGCCTGTGCTCCCAGCACGAGAAGAGGCAGCTTTTTGACTAGTTTGTGCCCATTCAGGCACAGCTGAAGCAATCTTTGACAAATCTTTGTGATACCTGTTGCCTTCTGCTGCCAAAGGCACGTGTTCAGCCTCTAACTTGGGACTGAGAGCTGGTAAGAATACAGAAAGTCGTAGGATCTGCAGGGAGCTCTGTTTGTCTGAGAGCATCATAATGTATCAGGCCTCCAGTTTGGAGGGAGATGGTTAGGGCAAAAAGTGTGATGCAAGGTGTAGGTGAACACTTGGTTAACAGCTGCTCTTCAAAACCAGGTTGCATTCTGAATCTCTCAAGGCTGATAAGAAAGAGCTTTGATTTAATATGGCCATTCTTCTCCTTTGGTGCTGATTTAACTTCTCTGCTCCGAACCTGGGAATGGAGAATCAATTTCAAAAGCTGCAAATCTGAAATCTCTTGTCTGCTATTACATTCTTCATACAGTTTATTAAGGGGGTGAAATGACACTGCATTGTTGACACTGCCTAATGAATGATGAAATGACTTGTTTGTTTCTTTTCTTCCCCAACAGGGTATTTCTTCTCCTTCCCTGGTCAGTCTTCCCTCCATCTTTGAGAAGAGGAGTCATACGCTAAGTCGCTCAACAACCCCCTTGATATGAAGCAGAATTGAAATACAGTGCTGTGCTTGTAGTGACTGACAGCAGCTGGCTGCTCAGGTGACCTGCTCCTGACATTAATGGTACCTCAGTCGTTAGCACTTAGCAATGCTTAGCACAATGTTAGAAACCACTAAGATAATCACAAGGGGTTTTAGTTGTATTGACGCAGATCAGCCCATGGAAAAGACAATGGGCAATGGGTACAAGTTACTCCTGGGGAGATTCTGATTGGACTCCTGAGCAAAAACTTTTCATCAGGAGAACAGTCAGACACTGGACTCTTTCCCCAGGGGATGTAATGGATCCCCCTACACTGGACAGTTTTAAGACTCAGCTTGGCAAGGTGCTGGACCAGCTCATTTCAACTACACTTATCACCTACAAAGGTAGGACCAGATGATCCTTGAGGTCCCTTCCAAGCTGGCTTTCTGTGATTCTATGATAAGTGCTGTAACTACTGAAACTTTTCTCAAGAAAGCTAGGGCTGTGTGCTCCTGTGTTAATCTCTTTAGCATTCTGGTGGCTAATTTTGTGTCCATTCCACCTTCTCCTCCCCAGGTTAATGAGGTGGTTACCTGGGAGCACAGGAATGGTTGGCCAATCACACCACAAAGCAAGCTGCAAATGTCACGGCACTGCACTGTATCCTTCATGGACTGTGCCTTGCTGAGCTGCCTCGGGTCTTCTCTTGATGAATTGCCACAAGGACAAGAAACACCCCAGTGTGAAACTGGCTCTTGTGACAGTGATTGTAGAACAATGTAGGACTGCGGCCTGCCGTGGTTCAGGGTTTGGAGGCTAAAGATGTGTGGTCACATCTCGCCTCTGAATGAGCAACAGGTTCCACTGTTGTGGCTTCTCAGCTGGGTAACACTGGGTATGGATGTAAATATTCTCCTAATTTTAGTCATGGACTGTTTTGGAAGTGCTGCCTGGTGCCTCATGGCCCTCCTGTGTCTTGTGTGTCAATAACCTCATGTTTAGCTCATAGCCTTCTCAGTATAAGCCTCCTTTTTAAGTGGTGTTTTGTTTAGGAGTATTAAGATGCTAATTGCTAAGAGACAGCCAGAGTGGCCTCTTTGTCCACAGGAGTTTGCAAACTGTGTAGCCACATTTGAGGGAAACTTGCTGTAACCATTGTTTTCTCCTTCCCCTGTGATGCGAAGCAGAGGTAGAGGGAGACACCTGCAGAATCAGGAGTGTGACTGAGGTGCTCCAGATTTTCTTCTGGGTACTGTCCTGCTGACTGACTCCAGAAGGGGATTAGTAACAGCAGACTACTGATTTCATCCCTAGCCATTAGTGCATGTCCTCATTTGGTCTCTACCACTGGGTGTCACGAGTGCAGCTCTTCTGCTGCCTTTAAATACTTCAGCTGTAGACCTGTTCTCCATCACTTTAAATCATCATCTTGTGTTTTTCAATGTTTTTACTATACCCCTTTGACAGAAGAGGCTTCACAAGTAGTGAAACTGAAGAATGTTTTAAGACCAACTGCTGTCTTAGCTACCTTCTCTGAGTTGCAATTAGTGTTGTAACCCACCAGGAAACATACACCTAACACCTGAAGGAGCTGACTCTGCTTGTGCTCATTGTCCCTTCCAGGGCTTAGTACAGAAGTTCTGGCATTTACAAGGAAGCAAAGATTGCAACAGCAAGCAGAAGAGTTATGAGGCAGTCTTAGGGCTGAGGGTATTTATACCTCTCTCTCTCCCCCCCCCCTCCTTAAATTTGTATTTGCTTTTCATTGAGTGGTTTCAACTGACTTCAGGTGCCTGGGGCCAGTGAACTTCATTGTCAACAGATAAATCATTTCTGTGACCAAAAAAACCCTAAAAAAATAAATCTTTGCTGGAGAAAACAATCCCCCATCAGTCATTTGGAAACTAGTCTTTAAAAGAGAAATGACCTAGAAGTGGTACTCCTATGGAGTGGGCTCAGATACGTCCTTGTGTGTGGGTCTGAAACAGACACAGCCACCAAGAGCCAGACTGTTTTTAATGTGCCCTTAACAAGTAAGAGGATGAGGAGTGAAGTACAACTTCTAGTAATGTTCCCTAAATAAGGGAGCCCATGGTGTATGTCATCACCAAGAAAAAGGCTGGCTGAGGGGCCAGACATGCATTAGTCAGAAATTCCTTCCAAAGGCAGGTGGTGGGAGAATTTCTGTAAAGCTTGTGGTTTAGAAACTGCTGCATGGAGGAAGCATCAGAAATCCCAATCCTCCTCCCATCTCTTCCATGGTTATCCAGCCAAATTATTCATGGATTAAAGCTGACTCTCAGAGAGACCTGAATGCAGGACTGAGTCTGTTCCATGGGCCTGGCAATCTATGCATTCCAGAAGGGTATGTTTGTAAAACAGCAACACCCCTTCCCGTGGCAGAGGCTCCTTTCATGTTTGCTTTGTTTCTGCAGCTGGTTTCATCTCCTGACACCTGCTTTAGTCGGTGGCTTTCTGGAGGCTAAAGGACAGGTGCTGGCCTAGATGTTTCCAACACCTTCCAGATGGATTTGGGCTCTGGCCTCTCTCTCTTTCAGTGATGTATTGATCTGCAGCATAAGGCAGGTTTCCTGCCCTCCCTGTTATCTGCAAAGTGAAATGTCACATCTTGTCTCAGATCTGGGGCTCTCGCCAAGCTCCACAACAAGAACAGTTCATCTTCCTTGGTGTGCTTGGATCAGCTTGTTCATGTTACACAGCCAAGAGGTTTTCAATGGCAGTGCTGCTTTTTTGTTCACAGATTCATAGAATGGTTTGGATTGGAAGGGACCTTGAAGATTATCTAGTTCCATCCCCCCTGCCATGGGCATGGACACCTTCCACTAGAGCAGGTTGCTCAAGACCCTGTTCAACCTGGCCTTGAATGCTTCCAGGGAGGGGGCAAGTGATGTTCCTAAACATCACCTCTTCCCAGTGCACTTCATTCTTTTTTCATCATTCTAGGTAAAAAATACTTTGGTTTGCATTCAATGTTGCAGAATTGTAAGCCAGCTTGCATCAAATTCAGTGTATTTGCTTAAGAGCTTGATGATTTACCAAGCTGTGTGTTGACTGTGACTTGATGATCCGTGGGGAGCAGTCTGTCTGATTGAGTGTGTGTCTGCTCATCAAAGATGGATGATTGCCACTATGTGTCATAAAACTTCATCTGACAAAACCAACTCCCTAGCAAAATAATGCTGTCTCCAAAGGGCAATAATTCTTTGCTTTCCTGTCCCATATGTTTCAGGAGCTCAGAGCAGCTCAGATATTCTGGGGAAGATTTCTTTATACTTCTTCTGTTAACAATGAACAAAGGACCATCAAAGCTTTTGCCAGCTCACTCTTAGTTGTCAAAAGTCTTTTGTGAGAGCCTAGGAAAATGGTCTCTAACTGCATAAAATCTGTAGGATTTAGACTCCTATCTATGATCAATAATGGGAATTAAGGGGCTAAATACCTTTGGGGTCTTGGATTTTTTGAATGAAATCTTAGGTCTGGGGGATGAATTTTTCCTTTCCCTTTTTTGTTTTAAAGTCACCCTTGAGTGAGGAAAGGGAATGAACTAAATGCTGCTTTTATGGGGTGAAGTTATCTTCCTGCAAAGTAAACCCAGTGCAAAAAGGAAATGGCAGTCTTAGAAGAGACCATGGGTATCAGCTGGGGATGCCTGCCTCTGCTGAGGTGATCTCTGTTGAAAAGTTGGTGCTGCTTTGCTCATTGATAAAGGGTCTCAGGGGATCTGAGCACCTGTGCTTCCTGGAAGACCAAAGCAGTGTAAGATGTGCCTAGATGACAGACTGCTGCTGTGGGAGTGGAAGATGAGTTGTTCATCCTTAACAGGTGGGTTTCCTGATGTGCTTTGTGGTGTGCTTCCTGGTGCTCTTCCTGGTGTGCTTTGTGGTGGGCTTCCAGGTCTGCCCAGGAGAAGGCAGGGGCAAATCCTTTCCTCCCTGCAGTGTTTGTGCATCTTTAGACAAAAACAACCCATGACTAGCTAGTAGAGGGAAACAATCATAGGGAGCAGATGAGAGTGAAGGGCTTCAAAATCTTAACCATGGAGCAGCAGTTGGGCTCCTTTCTCCTTTCTCTCTCTTTTGTCATAGCATCATGTTTCTCAGACTTGTCGTTACCACAGCCATAAGGTGCAGGATGCCACTTTGTACCTCTAGGTTGCACCAGTAGCCGAAGTGTAAGGCATGAAGCTGGACAGAAGGCACAATGAGGCTGAATTCCTCCTTACAGAGGATGGATGGATCCCTGTTCTTGGGCAATAATCAAGCCAAGGGGATTTTGTAGAGTTTGGATGCAGAATATTCTCAGAGCAGAAAATAAAGACTCTTCCTGCCAGGGTGTTCCTAGTTAAAGAAACAAGACAAATAAACCTGACCAAAACATTTATTCCAACCAGTTCAAACTAATGACAAGCAAAGTAACTTCCTAACTATATCCTAAGGGGAGGAGGCGGGGGGGGGGGAACCTAAAGTGGGAAGGGGTTTCTTCTTAACCTATCTACCTAATACCTATGGTGGAAATCCTCTTAATAACTCTATACCAATATCCTAACTATATCCTATGGGGGGGGGGGGGGGGGGGGAACCTAAAGTGGGAAGGGGTTTTTCATAACATTTCCAGGTCTCTTGAGTTTGCTGTACACGTTGACTCTTCTTTCTTCTTTCTGTCCTGGCTTTGTTTTTGATGTAATTGTCTTCTACTTCATGTAAGTAGCCTTCAATGACTCCAATCTGTAGTTAGAAAGAAGTGGTGTCAGAAGCTCGTCCCTTCTCTCTAGTGAAGCTTCAAACATTTTGGCAATTAAGTTCTTTCCAAACTAACTGTGACTAAAAATAAGCTGTCCTGGATGGACAATTGCATTTCCATCTGGTTGCTCTTGTTTCCTTCACTCTCAGTTTGCCTGAATCAGAGCCACTAATACTATTTTCCTTTTGCACCTGCACTTTTCTGACTTCATTACACCTTAGATGTTACACATGAGACTTCCACCCCTGATCCAGCAAATTCCTGTTCCTTTCCCATCCTTTGCTTTCCTTTTTCACAATGGCTCCAGGCATTCATGAAGCATGTATCTGCATCGCAGCCCCAGAAAGAGAACAAATTAGGAACCAGTGGTTCTAGCACAAGGGACATGTGGTAATCCACACCACATCAGTTTTGAATCATCAGATTTAATCTTCTTTAGTACTGTGTTAGAGCTCTTGAACCCAGTGTGACATTCTTAATTACAGCTGATTAAAAACCACCAAAACCCACAATCCAAACCAACAAGAAATCCAACAGAGAAACCCCAAAACTCCCTGAGTGTTTTCCTGTCTTCTCTATTTAAAAAGCCTTTGTTCCTAAGAACATGCTGACTGTGCTGAAATTAAATGTTGGGGAAAAAAGTAAAGTACAACAGAAATATTTGATGATGGTTTCCATTTCTTTGTTCTAATACAATAATAATAAGACTACAGTTCTATTATGAAACAAAAGGGAGTGCTGTTGGGAACAGGATGCCTCAGCTCAAATGGTTGTCTGAAAGGCAAAACTATGTTCAGAATGCCAACAAATTTTGAAGCCCCAAATTGTGCAACAGAAGAGTGTAGATTTCAATGCATTTCAGTAACTTTTAGTCCCAACTATTTAATTATGAAGAGATTCTGTCCATTTTTAAATGCTATTAGTCTTGATATCTATCAAGACTACATTGAAAGTATCTAGAGAAATCAATCCATGCAAATGCACCAAAAGAAAACACTTTGTTCTACTGAATTTACAATGAAATATTAGCCACTGTTGAAACTGGGGGGAGCTTTTTGCATGTATCTGGTTATCAATGTTTGCTCTATCTGGCAGGAAATATTTAGGTAATTGTATAAATATCTATCATTCATATCATATGTAGTGTTTGTGTGGCAAAAGATTCTCATACGATCTGTAGGCAGGTGTGAGAGATTTAGAGACTATCCTGGGCAATGTAAAAGAGGTGTGAATATTTATCCTGCCCTTCCCTCATGAGCATTTGAAAGAGCTGAAATGCTCTTTTGTCTATAATTTTGTGCACTTAGGTTTTGGTTACTTTCTGTCCATCCTGTACTTGGCAAACTTGATTAAGAGCCACTGATCTCACAGCTAGCTGAGGCAATACACCTGCTCAGACTTTCTCTCAGAGGAGATGCCTTCTGGAAGTTTACTTCAAATAACTTGGACACATGGACTCTGAAAGCACCTTGCCCCTCAACCTCTGTGACTTCTTTCAGACATACCCATCCTAGTTACACTGACTTAGTGCAGCTGGGATTTGGGTTTTCAGTATCTCTCTGTCAAACCGAAATCCCAAAGAGGGACAATTTCAAGTCCCACCAGTGCAAGAACTCAAGCCCTTTCTATTCTCCAGCCTCCCACTGCAGCCACAACTCAGAGTGAGTGTGTGTCATTCTGGATCTGATGGAGCCATAAGACACAGGGTAAGGCCAAGGCCTTGGACCATTAGTACCATTATCCCTTCCTGGGGATGCGTTGCTGCCCCTTTTCTCTCCAGTAGCTGAATGTCGGTGGTGTGAATGCCCAGAGCTGTGATTCATTCTGGTTTGGAAGACTTTGTCCAAACCTAACACTGCTATTGCATCCCAGCCTGCCCCACTCTTCATTAGGTCGAGCCAGATTCACCAGCAGAGAGAACCAAAACAAGATGCCCTATGCTTCACAAATCCTTTAAGAAGTCAATTGTCAATTGTCAATTGCTGTGCAGAGACTCCAGAAAGGCATTTGCATGTCTTTTACCTCTCTCATCACCAAAGCCTCATCTGAGCTCTACTAAGAGACTTCACTTGTTGGATTGAATTTTATTCCCTAACAGCTCCCCCTCTCCCTGCAATTAGCACACTACCCCCTATGATAAAGATGGAAGAGAAATATGATTATCAACCACAAATTCAGCCTTTGAGGTTGGGGATATTTTTTGTGTTAGATAACCACAGGAGACTATTAATATGAACAAAGATCAACCCTAGATGCTAAAGCAAATAGTAAGTATCTATCTGTGGCTAGTGCCTGAGCTCTAGCAGAGTTGGAGGCACACAGTCAGCTTTCAAATGGCACCTGCTTTCTTTTCTACCTTTTGAACAGATAGGACTCAGGGGGACATTTACTCCCCAAGGAACAATATACTCTTCTACCCTTTGCTGCAAGTTGTTACCTTCTGAATTTCCTTCCACACACGTTGGTTATCAGTGTTGCCTCTGATGGTGTCCGTGGCCTCTGCCATCAGCAACTCCAGCTGCGGTACCAAGATAAAAATGATCACTGTGGAATTCACACCCAAATAACTTCTCTAAATACACAGATTAAAACCTCATTAAAAAATCATTTGTACACTGATGATTTTATTACTCATCTGTTACACAATGAGCACTGCCACCTCATCTTTGCTTCAGCCATGACTCTGTGTTATTGTGGATAGAAAATACTTAACAATGGGGGGAAGAAATCCTCTGGAAATTCTGTATTTCAGCCTATATGTTTTTAATGCAGTAAATGTTTATACTTTGGAAAGGAAGGCTTGGCTTGTAAAGAACAAAGGGTCCATATTTCATTCTTTAGCTGTCTGGGATATTCTGTGTTGTACAGGAATGCTTTTCAGTATTTTCTCCCAAGGCTCATGTATCATAATTTAAAGCAGCATGTAAAACCTCACAAGAGGACAACACTAAAGCTGAGATGCTTTGACCGTAGCTGGAAGTATCTAGCGCATTTTGCCTGCTTTTACTATCCCTTTTCTTTGGCAAACCATCCCTTTTCCCCATAATGCAGCATAACAGAGCATAAAAACAAGGCTGCCTGTTTCTAGTGTATACTGCAAAAAGAAGCTGTAGGAAAATCCTTGCTAATCAGTCCTCAGTGTTAGAAGGAAGGCTAAAATTCAGGTCATCTGTACCATTTCCTCACTCCAGTACCCTTCCAGGTCAGTCATAGCATTGCCTCACCCTGCACCCTTCCCAAACACTTGAAAATGTTTCAGTTGCTCTTAATTCACTATCAGAAAGCCAAGGGTCAGGTCCAGCATATCCTCCTGCAAGCAGCCATCAGTCTCAGGGTTTTAAGAACTAACTAGGAGAAACTTGTCTTTAATGCCTGTAGCTGTGCTCTAGAAGGTCTATTCCAAAACATTTAGCTGGTTACAGTGAACCCAGATGATAGTTTTGGAATCACTTCCCGAATTTGTTACTCATTACAAGTAATTGGACAGTATAAGCAAAAGCATTCATAGAGAAATTGTCTCTTCTTGCTGTCCCTAGATGGGCAGCAATCTAAGATGAGTCCCTAAAGTGACAAATGCACTCATCTGTGCAAGATGCAAAACCACTGCCCTGAGCTTCACGGAGCAGATCTGTATTTCCTTGAGTTTACCTTTGCATTTAGGTTTTTGAAGCTCAAATTCTATGTGTCCCAGCACTAGATAAAGGATGCAGGAGTCTTCTTTGGAATCTCTAAATCAATCTGCTGTGGTTGGTGCCAGCCTGCTTTCTGTGCTTGTGCAGCCAGTAAACTGAATCTTATTGGCTGGATGTTAGGAAGAAGTTCTTCATAGAAAGAGTGATTTGCCATTTTACAAAGGGAAAACAGAGGCATAGCAGGTAGATGGGTTTATTCAGAGACAGGGAGTATGTTGTAGACAGAGCCAGGAAAGAAAAGCTTTCCTCTCCTTCCCCTCCTCTCCTCAGCTTTGTCTAGATTTGGCCTGTTTGCTGCAGGTGGCTTCTGATGTTAGCTATCCTAAAGTAGCATGATCTGAATAATTGCAATCATTCTTACAGACTGACTTGGGGACGTTTGGGGGAAAAGAAGAGGTTTTAAAAATGTGCCTACAGATGAGTCATGCTGGTTCTATACAAATCATCCTTGCAGGTGATTAGCACCTCCTCTGACAAGGCACTGCAGCAGGATTTTAAAACTACTTCAGGTCTGCACATTGGGAAAATGACTTCCAGAGCAAACTGCAGCAGAGTGTTCTGCCCCATCCCTTCCCTGGCTCCCTGCCTCCGAAAGCCAAAACCAGTGTGAAGAAATCAATACTTACCAGTTGGGTATCCTCCTGACTGAGGTCCTGCAGGTAGGGGATGGTGGCTGCCTCAGCCATCACTTGCTCAAGCAGCTGGGCCTGTTCCTCGAGGTGCTGCATGCGGCCAAAGAGGCTGGCCTGCTGCAGCTTCTCTACTGCTCGTGAGCATGGGCAGCGCTTGTCCTGTTTGGTCACAAATGCAAGTCAGTTAGAAGAGAGTCATGGAAAACACAATCATCCCTTGAGTCCCTAATGCCTTGAGGCTTATCATCACACATATATTTTTGCTGGTAATACTACACACAATATGGCATTCAGCACCTTTAAGATAAATCTGCTGACAATTTCTAGAGGGGGGAAACAAAAATACTTTCTCGCCACAATCTCTCTAGCAGCACCAGAAAAATAAATACATAGTCATAATAGATGTGAAGGGGAGACAGGAGAGAACAAACATGAATGCAATTGTTTCAGTTGGAAATGGCTTTTCCATAATCCCCTCTGTTCAATATTACCTGACTTTTATGGATTGCTTTGAAAGTTTCAGCCAAGAGGCTGAGGAGACAGTGCAGTGTGTCAGCTCATGGTTTGTTTGCAGACTAGGCAAATCCATAGTGTTCCAATACATAACCTCAGGGGACTAAAATCTGCAGAGGTGGTCTCTGATCCTCCAGGCAGCTAGGCACGTGGCAAATTTGAAGCATGTGAACAGAGAGACTCAGCCAAGTGCCTGCAGACATGATTGTAGAAGCAACTTGCTTCTCTGTGCATCTTCTAACTGCCAGAGTGTACCTCCCCTTCCCCCTGCCTCTCCTTTCTTCTAGAGTATTTCTCCTCTTCATCTACCTACCACTGCGGTGCCAACACTCACACTGACAGCATTTGGCTACCTTGCTTTGCTGGACCTTACATGATTCCTCTTTACTACTGTCCCAGTTTCTCTTGTCTTCAGCCAATTGATTATTTGATACATCATACTAAAATATATATGCAAAGCCATGCCTTCACTATGAGCATAGATAAGCATGAGAGCATTTGAATCCATTTACATACTATTGCTGTAGTGATCTAGACATAGAAATTGTGGTTATGTCTAGGAAGTTAACAGATCAGGAACCTGCTAGATTTGCCTCTCTGCAGATGTAAACTGTGTTCAGGCAGATAACTATTATTTTCACTGATACTTATTTATCTTTAATCAGTGATCTACTGAAGAACAGCCATAAAAGGAATAGGACTGCAGCCAAATCAGCAATTACTTTTGGGAAGCTGCTAATTTGGTTTTCCTATTGAACTCTTTACTATTATATTGAATTAATTGTTAACTAAGGTTGATCTAAAAGGGGGAAAGGGTGGGAGGGAAGCCATGGGATTTTTTTCCAGTTGTTACTTGAACAGAACAGCTGAGCAAAATGTCAGGCTTTGAAAAAGGCTGCTCTGCTCCATCTCTTTTGTTAAATCCTTACCTTTTATTTGCTTTAGGTGGTGGAGTCAGCATCACTGGAGGTGTTTAGGAAGAGACTTGATGTGGTGCTTGGTGCCATGGTTTAGTTGATTAGATGGTGTTGGATGGTAGGTTGGACTTGATGATCTCAAAGGTCTCTTCCAACCTGGTTAATTCCATTCCATTCCATTCCATTCCATTCCATTCCATTCCATTCCATTCCATTCCATTCTATTCTATTCTATTCTATTCTATTCTATTCTATTCTATTCTATTCTATTCTATTCTATTCCATTCCATTCCATTCCATTCCATTCCATTCCATTCCATTTTATGCAGGCACATTCCCATGGCCAATTACTCTTTCTGTCAAGAACTTTCTCCTCACCTCGAGCTTAAACTTCCCCTGGCACAGCTTGAGACTGTGTCCTCTTAATTCTGGTGCTGACTGCCTGGGAGAAGAGATCAACCCCCTGCTGGCTACAACCTCCCTTCAGGTAGTTGTAGAGAACAAGAAGGTCACCCCTGAGCCTCCTCTTCTCCAGGCTAAACAACCCCAGCTCCCTCAGCCTCTCCTCACAGGGCTTGTGTTCAAGGCCTCTTCCCAGCCTCGTTGCCCTTCTCTGGACACCTTCAAGTGTCTCAGTGTCCTTCTTAAATTGAGGAGGCCAGAACTGGACACAGGACTCAAGGTGTGGCCTAACCCGTGCTGAGTACAGGTGCAGATTGACTTCCCTGCTCCTGCTGGCCACACTATTTCTGATGCAGGCCAGGATGCCACTGGCACTTGATTGTGCAGAAATTTGTACTAGGCAAGGATCAAGTGTTACCAAAATGACTATCAACATAGCTCTTGTATCAAGTCTAAGGATTCAATAGCAATGCTGTTCCTCTTTTATATATATATCATAGAAGAAAACTAAACTCTAGAGAAACTACAAATACTCATGGTACAGTTAATGAATATAATATCTACTAGAATTGTAAAATGGTATGAAATGAAAGACCATGCACTAGAGACTGATGGCAGAAATGAAGCTAGAATCTGGGAGTTCCAGACATGAATATAACCAAAAAAGAAATAGCTGAACTGGTATTTCCATCAGCTAAAGGAGAGAATCAGGCACTGCACAGGAAAAAGACCTCTGGTCAGCAGTTCTCTGGAGTATTGCTGATAGCTCCAGTCAGCTGTGTTTGGAGAGGTTAATTTCAACCCAAGCATCATGGAGCAGAGAAGCCAGCACGGTAGGAGATACCTCTTTGGAGAGAAGTGTTGTTTGATTAGTCTATTAATGAAAATGCCAAGAGCATATTATTCTCCTCAATAAACATAATGCAGGGCTCAAGTCCAAAGAGAGCAAGCAACTGAAAAGGGAAAAAGAGATAAAAGACAATGATAACAGAAGGGCCATGGTGTATAAATAGGTAGGAATAAGAGTAGGCTGGCAATTAAGCTTCTTACAACTCAGGCTGAAGGTCTACAGTGTGTTTCACCAAACTGAGAGCAGGCAGAAAGCCCAACTAGTTCTTAGATGGACTTTACTCCATTTATGACTAGGATATTGGGTGACACAAAGGTGGATAATAACAAGTAACTTGACTTGAGGGGCCAGGAGAGGCCTGCCAAGCCTCCCTTCTCATGAATTACTGTTGAGCCACCTCTAAGAAGGGAGACTGGGACAACCTTCTTACAAACTAGTTTTATCACTTGAAGAGTCCTTTTCTGAGGAACTGACTTAGTATTAGTAGGAGACATCAGCAAGGAAAAAGGATTTCTGTGATCTCTGACACGTGAAATTGTATGTCTGACACAGTCTAGTTAGCATGGCACTAAAGCAAGGAACAAAATGGAGCCCCATCTCCACCTGATCATCAGTGTTTGAAAGCCAGAGAGCTGTGTCCCCAGGCAGAGCTGTGTGCATTAAAAGAAGAAGCAATCAGTTACTGAAAGAGAAAGAGAGCTCTTATCAACATGAAATAGGCTCACAACATTTTAGATGCAGCAAAAGGTTTTTCTTCGCTATTCTTGAAATCAGCCCCAAACCTTTCAGTGCAAGCACTAAGAAATGAGTATATTGAGTTATCAGCTAAGAAAGCAGGGAAAAATCCTCTCTCATCACCCTGTGTCTGTTGGGGGCTTCTCCAACCATTAAGAAAGTAAAGGCCAAAAGAAAACAATTGTTTCTCTGCTTGACTGCCCAGAAAAATATGAGGCCATGCTATGTAGCTATGGGAAGCAAATTGGGCATCTGTGCCAACGTGCACTCTGTGGACAGAGCAATGCTGTTTAAGTTTATAGTAGGGTGGAAGTCAATAAATCAATAACCCACAGCAGACTTTTTTGGAAGGGATTAGAGGAGGCTGAACATTGTCGGAGGTGGCGTTTCAGTGACAATGGAAAATGCAGAAAGAGAAAGTAAAGAACTGCTGCTGGCAGGAGAAAAATTCTGCAGGGAGCTGAACCACATGGTGAGAATTACATGAACTGCAGCAGAATTCAAGAGGCTACTAAGCTGCAGTAAACAAACCAAACCATAATAAAGGGGCCAAGCAATCACATGAAGATGAAACAAACTCGTGTAGGCAGAGTGAAGGTTAAGTAAAGAGCAAATTTAAATGGAGACTTCATTGTCAATGAGTAGGTAGCAAAGGAATCAACAAATTCAGGATATGGAGGCATAGCTGCATCCTGGTTAGATATGTAGTAACATATTAACCATAGAATCATAGAATGGTTTGTGCTGGAAGAGACCCTAAAGATCATCTAGTTCCAACCCTATGCCATGAGCACAGATAGCTCCTACTAGACTAGGTTGCTCAAGGCCCCTTCAACCTGGCTTTGACCCAGCTTGGAGCCTCCACAACTGCTCCAGACAACCTGTTCCAGTGCCTCGCCACTCTGCGCAGCTTTGCACCAGCCCAGGCAGATGATGTCAATTGCTCTTCCCTTATCTGTCAACACTGCTACTCCACCCTAGAAGAGCACCAAATTTGTCAGTCATCGTTTGCCCATGGTGGAGCCACCTTGGTTAACACAAATCACCTCCTCATTTTTCATATGACTAGCAGAGTATCCAGGAGGATTTGCTCCATGACCTGACCAGGCACAGAGGTGAGACTGACTGGCCTGTGGCTCCCTGCCTGTTCTTTTCTTTTAACCTTTTTGAAAATGGGGGTTATGTTTTTTCCTTTTTCAGTCCCTGGGTACTTCACTGACTTTTCAAATATGATGGAAAGTGGCTTAGCAACTTCATCTGCCAGTTCCCTCAGGAACTGCATAGAGATCTTGTCAGGTCTTACACACCTTCAGATTCTTAGGGTGGTCTCAAACCTGACCTTCACTTACAGTGGGTGGTTTTGAATTTCCTCACTTCCTGCTTTTACCTTTTGTAACTGTGGTTAGAGCCTTTTTTGGTGCAAACTACAGCGAGAGTTGTTGAGTACCTCAGCATTCTCCTTACCCCAGGGGAACAGGTCCCCTCTTTCCTTCTGGAGTGGGCTCACATCTTCCCTAGTCTTTCTTTTATCATCGACAGACTTTTCTTGTTGCCATTGATGTTCATACCCAGATTTAAATCAAGCTGGGCTTTAGCTTTCTTGACCTGATCTCTGTCTACTTGTCTACTCTGGCTCTTCTGATTGCCTCTTAAGACAATAAATGATTACATTGTGATACTGTCACTTTCTGGACAGGCTTCACTCCTGTGGTCTGGTATTGCAAAGAGAATTTTTGTTAAAAAGTGAGTAATTGGGTGTTCTCTTGAGGCCTAGATACATACTGGGGAGTCTCACCTGAAGTGGAGGTCCTCTTAAGAAAGAGCTTTCACCAGCAAACTATTTGCTACATGAATTATCTTTAAACTAAAAAATAAAGGGAATGCTTATCCTCAGGCATCTTTGAAGACCTTCCTTCTAGGAGAGAAATAAGGTCCTGATGTCCAGGGTTCAGCCCTGTGACCTTGTCACTCCTCTGACCTTGGGATGAAAAAGCAGCTACAAAAAGCAGGTCAGCCTGTTGTGGATGAAGCTCACCTGCTACTGCTAAATACCTAGCACTAACAATCAGAGCAAAGATAGGATGGGCTTTCACTGCAAAAAGGAGCTGGAGAGCATGTGAGAGGAGTGACTCATGTGTCCTTTCCTCAAGAATTTTGGGGTGATACCCCCATTTTTTGCTTTGCTCTGTACTCAAGAAAGCAGTTATCCCTTATGCCACTTCTATTTATAAATGAAGTTTACTTGATGAGTACTTCTTATAGTTTAAACTTTACCCAGAGTAAAGATTTAGATTTCCTCCCCTTCCCCCTTTCTCCTGGTAGGGTAAAAGCAGGAGAAAGGTGAAGTAAAAATCACAAAAGAAATGGTCTGGAATTGGCTTGGAAGTAAAAAGGGAAGTTTAAACAAAATATATTTAGCATCTGAGTGAGAGGGAAAATTACAAGGGTGTAAGGAAAAGGGTAGATACATAAATAAATCAAACCAGGCTCAGCTGGCACTGGATTCCCTGGATGCAAATGGATTGTTTGGATGCAGTCCTTAGAAGTGGTCTGGAAGCAACATGGGGATAGCCCTCACCACGGGGTGGCTGCAGGAAGGCAGCAAAGATAGCCTGTCCAGCAGGCAACGTGCAGGAAAAGCAGGGGGAAGTAAGGCAATGGCCCCCTTTAAATAGGCTTGCTGGACACGAAGGAGGAGTGGAATAGACCTTTGACTCAGGGGACCCCTCCTCCTGGGAGGGGGAAAACTAAATCTCTCTCTCTCTCTGCCCACCTGGCTCAGGTTCTTTTGTCTGCCTGGGGCCTGGGATTTTTGTCAACCCCCTCCAGGGATGGGTGTAACCTGGCATAGTACTAAAGAAAAAGTAAAGCAAAGTGGCTGGTCAGCCTGAATTCAAAGCAGAGTCTGCCATACCCAATGTGTGTGGTAAGTTTAACTCTCAGCTTTAAGAGCACCACTTTGCATGTCTGGAATGCCCCCCAGTAGTTCTGCTTGTCTGTTGTCGAGGCTTTATGACTATTGTTTAGCTCTAAATCTGAATGAAGTTCTGCCTTGCAAGCAGCACTGTGATGTATTGCAATAACAAGCAGAAAAAAATCCATCATAATGTTTCTTTAATGCCCTTGGTATCTTTCAGAAAGCCTGTATGCTGAAATCTGTGTGCAGTAAACACTTTCCCTCTACTTAAAAAACAGACAGCAAACCATTGAGGTCTGTAAATGTGCACATCATGCTGTGAATCATATGGTGGGGGTTGTTCACCTTTACCATCTGAGCAGTCTAATACAGCCTCCTGGCCACTGTTTCTCCTGTTATGTAGCATCATGTGCCCTTGATATGGGACTGCAGCAGGAGAACAGCAAGCTTGGTGTGTACAAAGCAGTAGAAATGACCCCAGTGAAATGTCTTGATAGAATAATCACTTATTAGTGTGGGTAAGCTTCACTGGAATATGAGTAGCTGAAGGTTTGCCTGAGATTATATAGATGTATAATATTTATGTATATAGATAAGGCAAATAATCTTTGTGCCATGTATATCTGTATTTCTGGTTAGTGTTTCTGGGTAGATGAGGTCTGTGGCATTTCCCCACCCGCAGCAGATGATACTGTGCAGGGACCAGACTGGGACATTCTCCCTCAAATGCTTCTTGTGTCCCAATACACAAGTGTCCCCTTGATTCAAATGGGACTGGCTGTTCTTCACAAAGAAGGGGGTGGGGGGCAATAGAAAATGCTTTTTTAAGCTGCTTTTTTAATCTTTCACTTCACATCTTACCAAGGGGTGGGGGGCAACAGAAAATGCTTTTTTCATCTGCCTTTTTAATCTTTAGCTTCACATCTTACCCACAGTGGTATAAATCACATTATTAACACTAGGCTGTGTAGCTGCAAACCTGAGGTGGCAGAATTGACTACTACCAAGAGTTGCTATGGCTTAACAAACTCTGCTTTAGCACTGAGATTTGTTTGTGTTGGTTTGTAAAGGAAAAAGAAATCTGCTTAGGAGAAGCACTTTTGATTGTGTGTTTGCATCTGCAAATGAAGAAAAGGGCAGAAAGGAATGTTTGTCCTGTTAAATCCCAAACATAGTCTATTATCATCTTCAAGCTGTAAAGCTAGAGTTTGTGTCTGAGGTCTGTCTTAGCAGAAGTTTTTCATTCAGTGTGTGTCTGAGGGCAATATGGTGGAATATTTCTAGCCTGAGGAAAATTTGGGAATACTTTCAAGGAAGCACAAGTGGCCAAATCTCTGCTAGGTCCATAAAGAGCTTTTAGTCACCAGTAGCAGTGCAGTTCTGGCTCTGTGCCTATCTGTATTATCAGGTAGAATTGGCTTTGTCATTTGCTCTTTGGGTCAGAGGTTCTGTCTTGCCCAGATCATTCGATGCTATGAAAACTGTCAGGAAAGTGAAAATGTTTCCCCACATAATGGATGTGGAATTAGCAGCTGTTTGATCTAACCCAGTGATCATTTCTTCTGTCTTGGGGCTTTCCTCCTCTTCATTAAAGCTCCCATACTGACCCTCTGGTGACTGCTTTTTCATCTACAGGACTGTGGTTAAGACCTGTTTACCCATTCTTGCTGCTGCCGGAGGTGGCACTGGGGTAAACCTTGCCTGAAGCATGAGTCGAGTTTGCTGCTGTCTTCAGGGGTGCTTGGATTTCACCCTGTATCTTTGAGAGCTCTCTTCTGTTTCAGCAAGAATATTTCAATGTATGAGGTGAGGTCTAGAGCTGGTAGCAAATATGACTGTGTAGGAGCAGTGCAAATCCATACAACTAGTGGGGACTGGCTTGAGTGGTCCTAGCACACTACTCTGCTCTCATCTCTTCTATGGTGAGTTTGTTTGCTCTTCTCTCTTTGGGGATGACAGATACACTATGTATCAGATTGAATCCTGTGGTCCTATCCCTCTATATCCATTTACACAACAGGGTAGTTATGGGGAATCCAAAAGATACCTGATCTCAAAGTGTTTTCTCTTCTTGATACTCTCTGTTACATCCAAAGAGAGTAAGGTCCAAATTTTGTTGTTGTTTGGTTTTGTTTTGTTTTTTCCAGAAATGAGTTTTGCCAGAGCTTTTAGAAAGACCAGGGTTTTATTCTGTACCCAACCCATTGTCAGGTCATACTTCTAGCTTCTTAAATGTTCAAAGTGCACACAGCAATACCAGATACTTCACCTTCCCAAAGATGCCACTGCTATTAGCCTGAACATCAAGAATGGGCTTTTGGTCATCCAAAGCCAACAGCACATGTTTTAAGGAAAGAACTGGAAAGAAGGAGCTGCATGTTCCCTCGGGGTTGTCTGCCCTCAGCCAGCTTCACCTGCCTCACTTTGATGCAGATGCTTGATGAGAGTCCATTGTAGTGACACTCTAAGCATCTTTACCTCCCACTAAGGATGTGAGTTCAAGCACTTCCTGTTGTTTCAGCAGCTGCTCTCTGAGAGGAAAGGAGACAGAGCTTCCCCAAATATCTAGCTAATGTTTCTCCCTTGCTAGGGGTTGCTAAGTAGCAGTTTTTGTCAACCTCCTGTCTGCTATCAAAGCCTAAGAATATAAATCCTGTGATTTGCTAAGACACCTCTGAGGAGGAAATGGCTGATTCCTTCAACACACAGAAAACCAAAGAACTGTTATTGCTAGGGAAAAAATGTTAGCATTAGCATTCACAATCTGGGGAGGAGAGGCTTCTTCCACTTATTTTCCGGAGAATCATTCAAGAATTGCATTCAAACAGTCTAGTCTACATGCAAATTTGAGTTTTGACCTTTTGTGCTAATCAAAAGCCATGGTGCTAAAAAGCTGTGTACATTATTGCAGGAAGTATGGAGCAGAATTAACTAATAGACCTTCAATATGGCTGTAACAGATTTGAAGGTTATTTCACATACTTCACTACACAGGGATCAGAATCTAAATAACTAGAAATGCTTCAAACAGCAATTATTAACTCTTGAAGGAGATTCTGGTGGTGTGTGTAGTGTACTTCAGGTATTATTTCTAGTGAGTAGCTTTGGTGGTTACGTGAAGTAGGGATTTAATATCAGAGGCCATAAAGATTTGAGAAAATTGCTTGCAAAGTGATCTCAAACACACTGGGTACACGGTTAAATAATTAGAGCTACTTTAAAAAGTATCTAAAATCCACTGGAACTCTACCTAATGAATTCACTGAGCACTTCTGGACAGAGAAGGAACACGTGCAGAATGAATTACCCACCCAAAAGTACACATCGCTCACACATGCACTGGCTTCTGCCACCACACACACTGCACCCCAGAAACTGAGGTTTATACTCACAATTAACTTGGTGCTTCTTATAAAATCCATTGATGACATGACCTTTTGCCCAACCATTTTCCAATATCTCTCTGCCTCTTTGCCCTTGAGAGTATTGAAAAGTGCTTTCTGGTCTAGGAAATGAAATCACAGAATCACATCATTAACTAGGTTGGAAAAGACCTTTGAGATCATCAAGTCCAATCTATTACCTAACACCATCTACTCAGCTAAACCATGGCATCAAGTGTCCCGTCCAGTCTTTTTTAAAACCACTTCCAGGGATGGTGACTCCACCACCTCCCTGGGCAGCTCATAATGTCAGGCATTAGTGCCAGCTATTATTTCCTACACTTGAAATAGCTTTTCCAGAAGTTTCTTCAGGATGGCAAGAATCACAAGCCCATAAACTGTGTTCATTCAGATATGTTTGCCATGATGGATCTAGCAAGGTGATGGGTAAACTGGAGGGGGAGAGAGGATGATGGGGAGAGCTGTCTGGATAGTCAAGGCTGCTGGCACAGAGACATGGGACACGAGGACCCCCCTAGCCCCCTCATTTAGCAAGGCTCATGGAGGACACCTCTGAGCTATGCCAGCTCTTAAGCAAGTTGGAGTACCTGAGAGCAGTGACAGTCTTCTACGTGTCCACTTTTCCACGCATCTGCCAATGCCTTTGCTTTTGAAACCCATTGTCAGCACGTGCAGCCCAGGAGGTTCAGATGGCCACTTAGCTGACTGTGGCAAGATGTGAAATGCCTCAGGATCTGGAAGAGGGAAATGACAATAATTTCCACTGTTCTATTTCTTTTCAGTTGTAAGAGAAGTTACTTAATTGGAAGGGGAAAAGGAACTCTAAGGAGGAGTGAGATGTAATCCAGAAAGCTTGCCACAACAAAGATGCCTAAACCAACCCATCCAGCTAGAACTGGGTTTGGAAATTCCAGACTTTGCAACCTTTTAGATCAATGCCTTAAATTTCACAGATCCATAAGAAAAAATGAGTTTCTTCTCTTTATGAATTTTTCAGTGCTGATCATCCAAAGCATTAAAACCACTTCAGTAATACAACATTCTGGTCTTTTAACTGCTGGTTCATTGTCCCCTGAATTTGTGAAGTTTGACTTCCTACAGATTTGTGCTTTTACCATCACCACCACAGCCCCCTAGGCTTCCTGTGTGTCTTTTCTGACCCACTCAGCTGGCATCTGACAGCCTGTGCTGTCCAGAGTCTGTGACTGCTGTTGCCAAAAAACCTGTGGATCAGCTGAGTCGGACCGCCCTGACCTCAGTGAGGACAGATGCTCAGAACAATTGTCTACTTCACCTTTAGGGAACCAGACCAGTCCTTTCCTCCCTCCCACACACAAAAAATAAACCTAGACTGAATGTCAGTGTCACTTCTCACAAAGGAGTGCTCTGGTTTCAGTGTGCTCTGCTTTTAAGATGCCAGGCTGTGTGATCCCAGTGACAAATGGAGAACCCTGCTCAGAGCTCTCTGGACTTACCCCTATATAAATCAAAGAGAGTGGACCTGATATTTCCCTTGCTGCATATTCTGCCTCTGATGGATTCTCAATTCTGCAACAAACTGCATTGTACACTTGGATTTAAATGTGTATCTGCTCCTTTGCCTCGGCAATAAGGGAAGCTCTGAAATGGATTCAGTCCTTACACTCTAGCAGAGCTTGGGCTAGAATTGGGCAGATGATTGTTACAGAACAGGAAGGTTATTTCAAACCACATGGTTGTGAGATGCCTGGTGTCTCACAGCCACTGCTAAAATGGGGCTTATCTTACATTTTTCATTTCACCTCCGTGAGATGCAGACCTGCAGGTTGAAAGTTCAGCGGTACCCCACCAACCACGTGCTAAACTCCTGACGTGGGATTGCTTGTTCAGGGGCAGTGTGATTTTAAGGTCCTATCTGAATAGATCAGTAACCCCTACTGCTTCGGTTGACTTCACCTAACACTGACAACAGTTATCTCAGCATCAAGTCTAAGACAAAGAGCCACATCTGCTCTGAGAGTTTCCAGGACAGAAAGGAGGTCATCTGGAAGCAGTCCCAACTGCATAAGGCTCTCCACAGCACTGTACTCTCAACCCCCTGATAGACAGAGTGTTTTTTCTTGGCTTTCTATCCCATTTCATTCCTAGAAAATTCAGTGATCCCTCAACCTGCTCTATTTAGTCTGTTTTGTAATTGAGTAATGGAATAGAGGACTGGGCTGTTTTATCTCTCACTCCTTCTCCCCCTTCTTCCTTTCCCTTATTGGGAGGAGTAAGAAAGTGACTGGCGATGCTTTCAGAGTCACTCAGTAATTTATGGAGACAAACTGGGTTTCAGTGCACACCATGCCCCTTTTGCTGCTTATGTGCTCCTCAAAGTCTCACCCTTGTAAATTCAGAGTTGTATGTGAAATATGGATTTATCTTTCTAAAAATCAGGTTTGGGGAGCTTTATTTTATGCTCCTTTTAAGGCCAATACTTTTGTCCCAGGAAATTCTCCACAGTCACCTAAGCAAGTAAATGGGAGAGTGGGATTTTACAACCTCTGTGTCAAACAAGTCCCCATTTTCCCTCTTCAAACAACCCCAAAGCTGCTGCCAGAAACTAAATACATGGGTGATCTGCAACTTGAAAATCATGACAGTTTCCTACAGCAAAATGAACCAAACAAGTTCACTTGTGTTAAGTATTTGTTTATAATGCTTGCTTCCCTAATGCCTATTTGTGGTTTTCAAACAGTTTTTCTTCTCCTTCCCAAGGATGCAATGTGTATACTTTTGGAAGTCTTATGTATCTGTAGAATGAGCTCAGTAGAGGGGCAACAACTAAGCCACCATCTCTGACCTGAGTATGTTACTCTTGGCAAGAAGTGGGTGGCACCTCAACCCTTTAGACCACCCTGCTGGCAGGGTGAGATGCACATCTAGTTTATGTGATGAAGACAGAGGCTTGCCAGAATTTGACCTGAGAAATGCATTTTTCCCTTTATGTTTCTCAATCACCAACTCAAAGCCAGGTGGTACCAGGGTCAACTATGTTCCAAGTTAATGGTAGTAAGCAATGCCTTTTATCCCCCTGCCTCTCTTTTGCCAAAATATCATTTCCATTTCTCTTGAAACATGGCTGTAGTCACCAGAATTTCAGTGTCTGCTCCAGGAGGTGCTGTTTGAGTTCATGCTACCGGATGACAACAGGCTCTGCAACACCCTTGTTTGCTCTGGATCCTAGGATCCTACTTGTCTTTAATGGGCTAAAGGGAACCTGGCTATCTATTTCCATCCTTGCAGCTGAGATGCTCTCAAAGCTGGTGCTCAGTCCCTTATGTTTGTAGAAAAGAGGATATTTTTGTGAAGTAAGGCTGTGATGCAGGGATGACCATTGGTAACTGATGGAAGTCGACAGAGATTGGCATCAACTTGGATCTCACTGTCACCACAATGCAATGCAAATCTACCTTTGAACAAAAGATTAGTTGCAACAATGAAATCCAACAATGGGAACATGAGGTTCCCTGGATCAAAAATCATCTTTATAGTGTGAAGTCTGTACTTCTCCTAAGGACTGAATTGATTACCTAAACCATGTACGCTTAGAGAGCAAATCCCAGAAGTTAACTACCCGTCCTCCAGAAGGTTAGAAATGCCTGGATTTCAGGCTCCAGACTCTCTCCAACTCTTTGTAAGTCAGCCACAGACACACAGGGCATACAGAATAGAATAGAATTAACCAGGTTGGAAAAGACCTCTGAGATCATCGAGTCCAACCTATCATCCAACACTATCTAATCAACTAAACCATGGCACCAAGCACCCCATCCAGTCTCTTCCTAAACACCTCCAGAGATGGTGACTCCACCACCGCCCTGGGCAGCCCATTCCAATGGCCAATCACCCTTTCTATGAGGAACTTCTTCCTAACATCCAGCCTAAACCTCCCCAGTGCTTCTGAACAGGTGAACCTGTTACCTGTATACTGGTGCTGCAAGTACTCAGGGTTCCTTTTAGCAAAAGCGCGCTGGATCTTGTTTATGTCTTGATGCTTTTCTTCTGTCTCCAGTGGTGTGTACATAACGGTAAAGGACGTCTCTGCAGTGATGGCTTCTTCAAGCATAGCCTAAGGAAAAGGCAAAGGGATCATACATTTCATGTCACTTACTGGCCAGGGTGTTTTTAAAAGAATACTTACTTTCACAGATGATATTTTCCCTTTTATAATTGCACAGTCATGTAGAGATAACATATTTTGGTCTTGAATATTAATTAGAGGGGAATTTAAATTATTTCCAGAAAGCACTGCCTATCTATACTCAGAAAATTCATTTAATGGAGAAAGCACATTTGTAAACAGTCTTCAGTGCAGCAAGCCTATGTCTTCAATGAGGAGCAAAGGATTAGATACATTATCTTTTAGATGAAAAGAAAAAAGTGATTCCACGTTCTCTGAAGGTCACATCTTTCATAGGAGGGTTTTATTCAGTCCTTGGGAGCTTGTTAAACAATGCTAAGCATTCCTACTACCCCTTGGGTTGGCATGAATCAGACACTATGCCTATACAGAATATTAGTCTTAAAATATTGCATTTAAACCCTATTTGCATTAAGAGTAAAGTTCACTCTTGTGCAGAGGGCAACACGAAGCTTATGAACCTTCTCATCCCTTAAACATGACTCAAATGATGCATTGCGCTGCTTTTATGTGGAGAGGTGGAGTTCACACTCAGTGGACCCCAATGAACCGGTGCTGGAACTGCCAGGATGAGCTACCAGCCTGGAAACAGTCTTGCTAGGTACTCTTATCAGTCAGAGTAAGTGAGGTGGAGCTCATTTTCTCCTGTGTTGGGCTCTGGGTAAGACTACGTTCAGCACTGCTTTAGCTACAGCTGTTGCTAACAAAGCCTTGTCTCCTTGACAAGGGCTGTCCTTTTGGGGGAACTCTAAGGTTTCATTGCTGTATGTTGGCAAATGTGTAGACGTGGTTAATAGTGGCAATGCCAACACAAAGTTACCAGAGATGGTCAGAAAAGCATGGGAGGAAAAGATACTAGTTTTTAACAGGGTGGTATCAACCTTCCAGATGGCCTTATACACTGAAGTGATTCACAGGAGGTATCATTATGGGACTAGCTTCGTGTTTTATTGACAAGTCCTCACTTTGGTTCTCCAGCCTAGCCTCCACTTATGTAAAATTATCCAAGACACACTGTGCCTCTGTGGGTTGCTTGTTGAGCTGACATCTGCTCCCACCAACCTGGAAGGGAGGGTTGAGTGTGCCAATTTGTTATGTATCTGTGTCCTTCTCTTTCATGGCTTTAGACAACAGGTCCTCTGACAGGGTCCTACAGCAGTTGATTTCCATCCTGATTGTTGGTATGGGGTGTGCAGAAATAGCATCGAAACACTGTAATTGTTTTGAGCAGATACTGGGATAGACTGCCATGCATGCACCCTGAGTGCTCTCACACTGAATGCTCTGCCTGGATGTCAAGGGTGTCACTGGGGGTTTGCTTAGGTAACAGATTATCTGTTCAGCCCATTCTCCTGCATCTACTGGAACGGGAGCAGTCTGGAGTGACCAGCATTTAGCCCTGAAAAATTAACAAGCTTCAAATGTATGCAATAGTATCCTGACCACCTGGGGCAGTGATAACATTTCCCACTGGTGAGAAGGAGTTCCAGCTTTCCATGGGCACAGCCATGCTATCCATGGTTAGTGCCACAGGCCTGGAGGTATCAGACCTGAAAAGAGCAAGTGTGTCCTCCTGCCAAGAGCTCAGGGGCCCATGAATGGATGTGTTCTTGTTCCTCCCTGTGGGAATTCTTACCAGTCTGCACTGCTTTATAGGAGAGTGATTTTTGGATTTCATATTTCCATGGACATTAATGATTTAGTTGTTCAGGGCCCTTAGAGGATGAGTAGTAGCAACACAAGGGTACCAGTCTAGCTTTGCAAGTGGAGTGAGACAGTGAGACCAAAACAGGAGTGGCTGCACCAGCTCATGACAACCTGCAAAGTTCACTTTTTGGCTTTATCATCTTCAAGAACAGTTCAAAGTCACCCCTATAGTATCTCTGCATTGCCATGATGGACCCATGACCACTCTGCACAGCATGCAAATAGTGACTAGCTCAGAGGGCAATAACAGCAAAATGTCAGCCAACAGGGAAAATAATAGATCTGTAGTTTCTGGTCAATACTGCTACTGAAGGTATTGTTATTATTATTACCCAAGAGCATTTCCCCCCCCCCAAGCTACTGACCCGGAACACAGATGCTATTTGTTTTATTATCCTCATGGATTTTTATGGGGGAAAGTCTTTAAGGATATAAAACTTCAGCCCATAAAAACTTTGGAGGAGAAAACTTTATAGGATTTAAATCTCTAGGAATTTTTCTGCTTAAGCCTTTATGCACTGAAGTCCACATCTGTGGATGAATATATGGCAACGTGTCCAGGAAAGAGAGGTGCCTGCAGAGCATGTGTCATGCTACCCAAGATGCAGTCACACAATGGAGAGGATTGCAAGGGCTCCAATGGACTTGCAAGAGAGCTCTTGCAGAGAGGCCATGACCACTGCTTTTTCCTTTTTTAGCCCATTTGCAAGTGTTATGCTGTCTTTCTATCTGAAAGGTCCTCTCTGCAATGTCCTCTGAGATACATCAGAGGGAGTGTTGCTGTTCTGGCCTTGCAGCTGAAGAATGTCTGGCTCTTTCATGAGTATGGAGGTAGATGCTAAACTGGTTAAGATGATAAAGAAAAAAGTATTCATTCAGTATATTCAGTAGCCCAAATACAGTTCTGGTTCATTCCTGCCTTAGCCCAACCACAGCTTGTGATTTAGAATCTACAAGGATGCACCATGATGAATCTTGTCCTTCGTGCCACTTTTCCAGCCCTCTTACATAGCAGGACAGTCTGAACCCCTGGGGGAGAGGGCAGCTATGACAGCTCCTCCTTGAAAGGGTTATTCTTTGAAGCTTCATGTCTATGACATCAAGAAGGGAAGTCAATGGATACCAGTGTTAAGGGACAGAAAAACAAAAGGCATTTCATTCAAAGAAATGACCCCTGCACAACACCTGTTTGTGAACTCAAGAGTTTAAATGAGTCTGACCCAGTGGGTAAAAAAATCAAACTGCTCTGTACAGACAAAAATCCTCTGCTGGAAAGCATCTAAGAAAGTTCACAGGCACTGCAAACACTAGCCCAGTGGGTAATTCTCTGAATGAGGTGCTATCAATTTTTTACCTGCCAATAGTATCTGATGTAGTTGCTTGTACGCTTCCTGGTGCCTCCCATCAGCCAGTACATATAGTCGGCAATCATGGCGCTCCTGGTGACAAAAGCAGAATGAATGAGTGTGTGGGGAGAGAAGAATGGATACAGCAAAATGCAAAGCAGGTAACAGTAAAAGAGTGTAACGTGAGGTTTGTGTCAAAAGATTACACATAACTCTCAGTCTTTGTCCAACTTTAAGACAAGCATTAGCAAACATTTTTTAGTTAGCAAAACTATCTGTGAACACACAGCCCTATATTTTCTTTTAACAGCTTTATCACCTTTCACTCTCAGCAAATATTTAATGACTGGAACAGAATACTTTAACTTTTCTTTTGTTTTTATGCTTTACAGTATTTGTGAGGGAAGTGTCTGATATACATTTCTGCTATCACAGCAGCAACATGTAAACACCCTGCAGCGTGCAGTCTGAGAACATCACTTGTCTGTGGCAAACTCAGACACAGTTCACCTTTGATTAAACTATATCTCATAAAAAAAAAGTCCCCAAACGGAAAGCAATCAGCTGTCTTGCTGCATAATGGAGTATGCTTTAGCACTCCCACTGTCTGTGACAATCATTGCATTACTCTTTCTAGACTGAGGGATATTAAAAAACCGTTGTGCAATGGACATTAATGCAGAGTTTTAACAGACTTTAGAACATCAGTTTGCTTTTATGGCTGCCTCTCCACACTGCTCTCCGTTTCTTTTCCTCTAGAGGTTCCAAATCCAATTAAATGTGACTAGATGTAATTCCAAATTGTCGCTTTAGTCAATTAAACATATAATAATCTTGTGTACCTAATTACTAGCACCAAAAGTTTATTTGTTGATGTAGTGCTATCACTGTGTACTTCTGCATGTTCCCCTGATCATTGCCTATATATTAATTGTGCTTTGACATTACTGTAAATTGAATTTGAAATTTCCCCCTAGTTAAAAGTGTCTCACAAACAGTAATCCCAATCCTGTTGTGATACCCTTTCAGAATGTACTTTCCAAGGCTGTACTATTCTCTTAATGAGAGATAACCAAAAATACATGGATTTAACAATAAACATTCCAAAGCAGGCCCAGTATCAGGGGGTAACATATTGTTACGAACAGGAACTAAATCTTCCCTTAGATATGTGCAGTCTGTTCCTACTCTGACACAACCACTTCACTGATATTCAAACCTACTGGCCTCACATTTACAGAGCTATCCACCAGTTCTGAGTTATTAATTCAAAATACTTAAAACATGCCCAAGTTGCAGGTGTGCAGCCCATCAAAGAGCTCTATCAGACAGGAGAGATGAAGTACTTCTGATAACCTTCGGACACACCTTTAGCAGATGCCAGAGAACATACGACTTCCTTCTTTCAAAACATGAGGCTTAATATTCAAAGACTATTTTTCCTAGTTGCTAGTCAGGGCCAGTACAAACTTCCACAAGATAGCCAAACCCATCTGGGGTAACGTAGTCAGCCTGGATCCAAAGATGTCTTGCTGTACCTGCTCCATCTGGCCACTTGGTGGTGCAGAACAGTAAGACAGATTTCTACACGTGGAGGCCAGGAGCACACCAGCGTCTCTCTCAGCCTATCTCCAGGCATGCTTAGGACTTGTAAGAAATGAGTCCAAGGCAGCTTTTGCTGCCTGACAGCTGCTGACACTAACAGCCTGGGTACAACGAAATCATTCGCTGCAGCCACACAAGCCTGTGATAAGAAAACCCAGGAGGTGTGGGAGGCCCCAGTGCCTGTGTTAGCTTCCCAGCTGAGCTGACTGGCAAGAGATGGGATGCTGGAATGAACTGCTCACAACAGTGGTGCCATGCAGCTTCCAGAGGTATGTGCTCTGTGCTTCATCTGGGCTCTAGCTGGTGCCTGTTGTGCTCTTTGGACCTCACGCTCCCAAGTCTGGGAGATAACCTTCTAGTGTCGATGTTTGGGTTTAATTCTGGTAGGGGCTGTGGAAGAAAACATTCCTGAAGGCTTTCTTTTGCCTCTGCCATGGCCCTGTCTGAGCCAGCTCCTGTTTGACACTGGGGCAGTCTTGACTCTAAAGACTAATGTGTGTGGCACAGAACTAAGGGCCGGTCATTGTAGCTATGGACTAACATCATGTGTGGATGTCAAATTAAGTAACAGGCCACGTGGACCCTCTTTGGGACTTTGGTTGATCCCAGCTCTTGTCAGAGCTCGTTTCCTAGATCCAATGTGTGAAACACTCCTTTCAGAGTGGTACACTGGAGAGAGACAGAGAGAGAGGGAGAGAGGGTCACAAGACCAGCAAAGGTTCTCAGCCCCTTTGCATGTGTGAGGGCCCGCAATGGATCCCGTTCCTTCCCTTGCCCTGGGCAGCGCGCCGGCCCCCGTCAATGCGTCTGCCGTCGGAGGCGGGGCCCTGCCCCGTGCCCGCGCGGGCCTGGCCGCCACGGAGGAGCCGCGCGGGGCCGGGCAGGGCTTGGTCAAAAAGCAAGCAGAAATAAATGATGGCTTAAAGTCATTTTAACAAAATGTAAACAAATGACAAGTTTGTATTTCTCTAAACTGCAGCTGAACATCTGTGTGCCATGGTCTGTCTGCACTGAGCAGAGTACATTCTGCACCATCAGTGGGCTTTGACTAAGAGCAGTGACTCCAGTGAGATGACAGAAGTAGCGCTAAGCTCAGTTTAACACACTCTGCAGAAGCAGCTCTGCACAGTTGCTATAACACTATGTTAAACTAGGCTCAACTCTGAACACTGCTAGAGTCACTGCTTTTGGAACCACTCTGGATTCAGTCTGTCAGAATGTTCCTCTGCTCTACAAAATACATAATCTCATTTAAAATCATCTAGTTTCCTGAAAGCTACTCAGTGTGGGGAAAAAAAGGCTGAGGCAGTTCCCTCTTGCCTGCTGCTGGAGTAAATGCACTGATTGCTTATCTGCAGTAACACCAACCACTGGTGTTTTGGTTTTTTTTGGGGGGATTCATATTTATGAACATCCCCTTGCTCCATACTGTCTTCTCAAGTATAGGCATTTATATGTATTGCTGCTTAGGAAATATCAATGTATTGTAAAAAAACAAACCCTCTATTATTGAGATTATTTAAAAAAATATCTTCAGCCTGGCTTCAAGAAGAAAGTCTTCCTTACCCATCCTGCCCACCCCAGCACCCAAACCAATTCATAGAATCAACAAGGTTGGAAAAGACCTCAAAGGTCATCAACTCCAACCTGTCACCCACGACTTCATGACTACTAGACCATGGCACCAAGTCCCACATCCAGTCCCCTCCTTGAACACCTCCAGGGACAGTGACTCCATGCCACTCAGATCACTTCAGCTGTTGGGGATAGTGGTGGGTTTTGGGGTTTGAAATCCTAGGCAGAATTCCCTCCCTGTCACACATTCTCCTAGCACAGCTCTAAAATGTCTGTCTGATCAGTGCACCTCAACTGTTGATGATTATTCAGCAGGTGACAATTTCTATTTCAATCAACACACCAACAGGATAAATGAGAGACTGTTATCAGTGAGATGTAAAAGGAGATCTGGGAAATACCACACCACTTCCCTGTTCTTCAATGAAACGTTTCATTTTCTTAATTCAGACCAGTTTGTTTTTGGAAAGTGGGTGGGGTTATGGTCAAGTGGAATATTTCAGGTTTATCTGAAATCATATTTCTAAAGCAATACAGAAAAGCTGTTTCTGTGCCTCGAGGAACCAATTTCTTCTCCCTGACCTGATGTCTGTAAACTAGTGGGGATTCCTTTGACATAATCTCAATGTACGTCCTGCAGAAGAAGAGCTTGTCCTGAAGTTTTTGGCTGAAGTCCAGCACAGAAAATTGAAGTTCATCTTCCCAAATCCTCTCTGCAACTCTGCTTGGATACAGTCGTCTTCCTCTCCCTGTGCAAACTGTTTTGCTGCTATTTTAATAGCTCCAGAGCTCTACCACTAGCATCCATCTTAAATGATGAGCAAAGTGACCCTCTCAGTCTCTTGCCTAATTCACACTGACTGTTCTGCCATTGGTTAGCTAATGATTTGTGAACTGTTTTGCGATGTACCTTGTGGCTAAGAGTCCTTTGTGAGTGTCTAATGTTAGTGTAGTAGTGGTGGTGATAAGTCACAGTTGCATTTCCTCCTGCATTTCTTTCATTTAAGCATTTTAAGTAGTTACAAACTTCTGCTGCATGATGAACCTTAAAGATTGTGGCAGCATTAATGCAGGCATACAAGCAGAGCTTGCAGACTTTCTTCTGCCAGCAGTTCCCGCTCACACCAGCAATCTCATCAGCTGCACACAGGCTATATTTTGCAGCATACCACAGTGTACCCTGAGATTGTGGGGCTTGGTGGGGCTTGCTTTGGTTGTTTTAAACTGTTATTCCTCCCTCTCCCCCCAACCTTGGAGCACGCCTGAGCTTCTGCCCAGGGTTATGGGGAAATCAGGGAGTGGCAGATGCTTGTGTGCATGTAGCTTTTAACCCCAGAGCACCCCTGGAATCTGATCAGGGCTCTGTTCTATGCCCAAGAACAAGTAAATGCTCCTACAGGCATTAGCCTAAACTGCAGCTAGGGACATAATTGGAATGATTCCTGTTACAGCAACTGGGAGGATTGGAGCTCTGCTGCATGTGAGATTGTATACACAAAGCCAACGCAGAGCTCCCACTGATTTTGGACAAGCCTGGATATAAGATGCTGTCTTTACTACTGAGAGCTGGAATGAAAGGGATGTAGAGAAACCATTAGAAATCCACAAGCACCACCATACCTTGCAGCTTCGGAGTATCTCCCTAAGCGCCAAAATGCAGCAGCTTGGCGCATGTGGCTCCGGAAGTGAGTCGGGTTCTTGCTAATGCTCCTTTAAAAGAGAAGAGAGATGGAGAAGTTGAGATTTCTCTCTCTTGCATTGTTAAAAGCTGCTAATAATCAAGCTGTGGTTTGGTGCATGCTGTGTGCACTACTTCTGTACAACTCAGCACTGCATGTCTCAAATGTAATATGAACTCTCTCTCTTTTGACAGCTGTGATATGTGAACAAGCATTAGTAAATTGTTTTATTGAGGTTATGTCATAAATGCAGTTTCATTAGGGATTTGTGTGTTGTTCTAGAAAATAGTTCCTGTGGTAATATTCTACGTTGTAGATAACCTAAGGAAGAATGCTGCAGTACAAGTTCTTCTTAACCCCTAGCTCCACACACGTGAGTGAGAGTTGTCCGACTCATCTCACTGGACAAACTGTGCATCTAGAATGTGTTCTAACATTAACTTGGGAGACTTTGAAATACTTTCTGTAGAAATGATAGGTTCTACTTGGGTGGACCTTGGCATGTTTCTTAGCCCCTTAACTTCAGCAGATGCAATTCCAGCTGTAACAAATGACAGGCTTCAAGTCAATATCAGAAAAAGATGGAAGGCTAAAACTAGCATAAGCTAAGTAGTTAAGAGTGCCAGTCAGGGTAGGGCAGCCTTCTGATGAGAGCGGAGGGAGGGGAAGAGTGAGAGCTCCTTCTGCATCTAGTTAGTTCCACTTGTGAGATCTGCAGCCAGTGACAGGCATCTCTGGTCAGCACTTCTTCCATTGTCTGGAGAAAAGTTACACCTAGTGTCTTCTAGGATGCAGAGTTTAATGTTTATCATTTTATGCTATATAAACATTTATCCTGGCATGTTTCATAGAGTATTTAAAGCTAGTTCCAACCTTAGCAGAGAGGTTAACACTACATTCTGTTACAGAGGAAACTTGCAAACTGGCTTGTGTTTCCTCATTGAAAGTTTTGAATCTCATGTTCGCTTTAAAACTCCTGCCCTTGTGATTTCAGTCCACTAATCACCACGAAACTGATTTCATAACCAAATAATTAGCTTATTGATAACCCTGAGTCTATGACATATTTATAGAGACATTCAGCTCTAAATGCACATTTGTGGAACCCCCCAGTGTATTTCAGAAGCCCAGTAACTCCCTTTGCTGTATGCATCAGCACCCAGTGACTGTCTGTCTGTGGCCTTCAGAAGGAGCTTTCAAAATAAGTGTAAAGCTCAAAGTCTCTCAGAGATGCTGTAGACTTGTGAATTAAATTAACTCTGCAGGCACTCTCCCCAAGGCTCACAGAGGAGGCCTAAAGCTCTAAATGGTTACATCTGCATTTGCAAGTGATTAGCAGCGCTTCCGCTGTGGCGTGTGCCTCAGGCGCCGGGCCGGGCCCCGGGCACGTAGGAAGTGTTGCTCGGGCTGGGAGACCGTGGCGGAGACTGGTAGCCTCGGGGGGCTCCTCGGGCACAGCCGCCCCGTGGGGCACAGCCGCCCCGTGGGGCACAGCCGCCCCGTGGGGCACAGCCGCCCCGTGGGGCACAGCCGCCCCGTGGGGCACAGCCGCCCCGTGGGGCACAGCCGCCCCGTGGGGCACAGCCGCCCCGTGGGGCACAGCCGCCCCGTGGGGCACAGCCGCCCCGTGGGGCACAGCCGCCCCGTGGGGCACAGCCGCCCCGTGGGGCACAGCGGCTCGGGCCGCCCTTGCCCGGTCTCCGCCGCGCACAGAGCTCCGGGCTGTACATGACGCTGGCGGCGGCGGCGGCGGGCGCGGCCTAGGCGGGGGCTGTAGCGGGGAGCCCCCCGCGGCAGGCCGCTCTTCCCCACCCGTCCCTTGCTCTGGCTGAGGCGAGACCGTGCTGCTGCCGCACGCGCCTTAGCGTGGCTGCCAGAGGCGATGGCGCTCTCGTCGTGCTGCCCACAGGGCGCTGGGAGCGTGGGCTCGTAGCCCTGCGTGTGGCGAGAGGGAAGGGGTTGGTCGTGTGGGACAGACAGACTTTGACCCCCTGAGGCATGAGAAGTGTAGCTGTGGAGTGTGGTGGCGTGTCGCAAACTCAGGTTTTACGTTTTGGCAGTGACAAAAAGGCTGCGAAGTAAGACAGGACCCTTAAAAGCAAGGCTTGCCACCAGTTCCCAGTGTGGGTAGCAACAGGGGTGTAAACTCTGAAACAATATTTGTGTCAACGACTGTAGACAGACAAACCTTACTTCATACCAGAGGATGTAAGAGGTGGACAAGGATTGTTATCTTAGATGAAACTTTCATAACTGCCCTAGGTCCTATTAGCTCAAACTGTGGTTGCTTTCTTTGCATTCTGTCTGTTCATACAAAAATCTCAACTTTTCTCTTACTGACTCAGTAGCCTGAATATTTGGTAACACTCTTCACGTGGTAGTGCAACTGAAAGAGAAATCCTGCAGACAAAGTTCAGCTGAGGTTTCAGTACATGGACTGCAATGTAGAGTGAGTGTTGTAACAGTAAATATGTGAATGATGCTGTGAGGAGAGTAAACTTGTTTCATTTATGTGTTCTTGTGGTTTTGCTCTACCATAGTATTGTGTATAGAAAACAACTATTGAGATTTGCATATTGGTGTTTTGTGTTCTTACTGTTTGTTAGAAACACTTAAAAGGGAATGAACTTGTGGCATTCAGAATCAGCAACCAGCTAAACTGTCTTCCGGTAAGAAAAATCCTTTCCTGTGGAGATGCCTTTATTTGCACATATTTGATGTCATTAGCTGCCTAAATTTAACATGGAAGACTTTTAATTTATCTTTTCTAATCTCTGCAGCAACGATCAAGCTTTCTTAATAGTCTGTGGTTTTCTATTGCATTAGTCAAAACCCGATACAGTCACACTCAAACTTCATACAAACCCCTATTAGCTACTTTTCCTTGAGTTTTTTAGAGCAATACCCTCAGCAGAAAGTTAAGATCTTCTTCACAGATCAGTGAACCATAACTAGCAGTCTGCTTTTGCAAAAGTGAGAGCAGGAATTTGAAGCTCATTTTAAAATGTCACCCCAGCTGTGTGTTCACTACCTGATATTTTTCTGGTTTTGTAGCTCTTAAACTTCAGTTTTGTAGGCAAGCTCTTGAGAATACTTTCTCTGTTTGTTTCAGCACTGCTGTGTTTTCTCTTTGTGCTTAATGTTTTTCTCATTTCATTCATCAACATTTCATATACCTGTTCAGTGCAAGATAAAAGGAAGTTCTTCACCGAGCGAGTCATTCGTCATTGGAATGTGCTGCCCAGCGAGGTGGTGGAGTCACCGTCCCTGGAGGTGTTCAAGAGGGGATTGGACGTGGCACTTGGTGCCATGGTCTAGTCATGGGGTCTGTGTTGATAGGTTGGACTTGATGATCCTCGAGGTCATTTCCAACCTTAGTTATACTGTGATACTGTGATACTGTGATAGAAGCAGAGCATCAGTAGACCAGAAAAGCTAATGCTGAGGCCCCTACATCTGTGTTGTAGGTGGTTGGAGCTTGTATTTCAGACTGGATTTCATTTCTTTCCTCAAACAAAATGTCCCTGTACATCTTGCTTAAAGCTATCTTGAAGGTCGACCACAGTGCCTTCATTAGGTGCTACTTGTGTTTTGTGCAGAGATCAAGCAGAAGATGCAGGTAGTTTTCTCTGAAATGTGTCTAGTTTGTAAGTGCTGAAATAGGTTTGTGAGTAATCTAGTGTGCAGAAAGCACAGAAAATGGGTAAAGCATATCACAATCCTACTCTTGTACCAGACCAAAATGCTGAGGTAGATGTGAGAAGTGACATTTCTGTTCTGGCACAGTGAAGCTTTACTCTGTGTGAGCAGAACTGCTCTGTGCTCTGAAAAATGCAGTTCTGCTGCAAATCATCTTGAGGTGGTATAGAAACTAGGAAACCTATCAGAACCATGCTTTCACAGTCCAACACTTTAAAACAATGCTCAGAAAACTGTACTGAGAGAAAGCATTACCCAGCAGGAATCCCCTCTTGGGGAAGAAGGTGTGGGAGAAAATCCAGTGATAAATTATGTATCTTAAGGCATTACTGGAGTAAGTGCAGGCCTTAGTGACTAGGGGCACATCCAAGTGCTGGATTAAGTCACAATGTACAAAAGAGCACAGGATGTTAAAAATGAGTTGTACTTAATGAGGATGAATTACTTTTATCAGTAATGAAAAGACAATGCCAACGGCAAACACTGCAGTTCTCAGCCAAGTGTGGTTCCTAGCTGAAGCTTAGTCAATACTGGTGGCTACCAAAACTTATTTTGACCAAAATAACACTCACCAAAACATCAAATGCTGTCAGCATTTAATGATTGGACTGAAACAGCAATACCTTAGATAGATGACAACTGGTACTTGTGCAAGCTGTTTTAGAGGAGACAATTGCTGCTGGAAACTGCAGTCAAAAGTCATAGTGATTCTGTTTGTTAATGCTTGCTTGCTTGTTGACCCCCTCCAGGTTGTCACTTCTACCACAGCCAAGCAATAGCACTCTTAAGTGAAAAAATTAACAAAATCAGTAATTCCCTGATAGTTGGCAACACATTTTCTGTAAGCCTTTGAGCAGGATGTGCTGTGGTAGGCTTATAATGAATATAGAACTGTGGCAGATTTTCATAGAATTGGATCTCAGCTCTCCATTTTCCATCTTGGTTCCTTTCTTTCTGGTCTCAAAATGATAGACTGCCTCTCTCCATCTATAAATTCTGTACTGAAAAGTATTACAGCACACCCTAATAGCTTGAGCAAACATCAGAAAGCTGCCTTTGACTCTTGGCAGTTTGGTTTGATGTTGCTGGGCTCTTTGTAGCCTATACACTAGAAATCACTTCTGCTGTGTTCCTGCTCTACCCCAAAGTAGCCCTTTACTGTCCTGATGCAGCTCCAGGTTAGTAGCCTTTATGTAGAGTGGTAATCTAGTGCCAGGGGTGCCCTGAAACTGCAAAACTCTCTCTTCATCTTTTAATTCTGACTTTGTGTTTCAGGTGATTTTTGGTGAAAAGGGGAGAAAAATACATACTGAATACTCCAATTTCAAACAAAATAAAACTTAACAGTTGGTGAGCTGAGTGTGTGATGCACTGGGGGTTGCTTTTCCACATGCAGCTGCAGCAGCTTTATGGATTTCTCTGTTGGGCCTGGCCCTCTGAATAACAGGCATAATTGAGGGGCTGCTTTGCTGAAATTCTATGCTCTGAATGAAGATTGTTTTCATTTGGGGCAAAAATTCAACTCCTGACAATATTAGGCTGAGCAACATCAGGCCTGAGTACTAATCTGAGGTTTCTTAGTCAGTTCTTGACTTCTCAGACCTTCACTGTTTTGCCATCTGCTAGAATTGAAAATTGCCTTCTGCAACCAAAGGGAAAAATCTAATTGCTCAGCAAGCCATATGGGGTTATTAAGATCCTTACACCCTGGTATGCCATAATGCCTGGGCCAAAAGGACCCCAGGGCATGTAAATATTGTGTGATTCATTTTATAGCTTCAGACTGCAAGCTAGGAATTATTTTGCTGGCTATCTTATGATGAAAAGTGGTGGTCAAGTAGGTTACTGCAGATGTTGCTTGGTGAGGCCAATCCATGGCACGTTTGTTCAGAGCTGTGACAGATGAGAAGTGGTTTTAATGGTGTTTGATTGCAAAGGGGAAATGTTTTGTATTGGTCTGACAAATGATCAGAACTCAGCCAGTGTCCTCAATTGTGCCAGGGATGCTAAAGGCAGCCTCAAATGTTGATATTAGGAAGCCAGAGAATACAATTACTCCTCTTCAGAACGCCCCAGACTTGGCTTCTTGTCCACGATCTAAAGTTGATGATCTGAATTGTACTCCCTTTTCTTTCTTAAGGATGGAACAGCTATTCCTCTAAAGATGCCTGCTCTTTAAAATGAGCTGCTGGCCTTGTTCTCTGTTTTCTCTCTTTCTCTAGTTGTGATGTCTTGGAAAGATTCCTTTCTAGCAAACCCCACTTCCATAGATTTGATACAACTGTGGGTGAGAATATTAAAGCTGATTTTTGGCTGATAAAGTTTCAGAAATGAATGCAGGAGCTGTGAAATTTACATGAAATTAAAGAAAGAATAGTTCAGTAAATGCAAATAAATGCAGAAATGGATATTTTAATTTGGATTCATGATTCATGCCAAAGGATTACCAGCAAACCATTAAAATGTGGTGATGACATAAAAACTCAATGAGAATAAAAATTCCATAGGCACTAGCTAACTGCTGCCAGTGAGCTAATTTCAGTAGGGGAGGTCAGCATAATGTCTTTGTTCTTTTTGAACAATGACTATTTCAAGGTTTGTCTTTCTTAATTATGCCTCAGAAAGTTGTTTTTCTTGTAACTGGTGTGCTGTTGTATCAGTTCTTGCATCTTACAACGTGACAACCGTGGTCAGTAGATGTATTCCCATTCTGCAAGTCATGGAATGAATTGTATTGAAAATTGACATTACTGATTGCCATTTTGCTTTGTGCTAGGAAAGAGGAGTGAAGATTTTCTCTACATCAGTTTTCCAGTGATTTCAGTCTAACTCCATTTATTTCTCTGTAGGTCATTGTTCCTGTTTGAAGACAATTGAATCCAAAGCATGTCTGAATAAGCTTTCGTTTCTGTAGCCCTGGAGTCAACACATCTTCCTATTTTGAAAGTGAGATAATTTAAAGGAGGTAAAGAAAAGTCTTTCCTGTTCTAGTTATATTTATACTGTCCAAACAGCTTCCTTATTGTAGTGTTCTTGGAAATCCCAGTTCGAAAGAGAGTGATCATTACCATCTCTCTGACAGTTGAGAGTACAGTCAAACTTGACATAGTTCTTTTTTGTTTCTTACATTAACAGGTTCTTTGAGAAGCCCTGAACAAATGTGGTTGGGTTAGGGTTTGGATGAGATGTGCAGGTTTGTTGGTGGTGGTGATTTATTTTTTTATAGAAGCATCTCATAGTCTTCCCTACTTTGTTTGCTTAGGCTCAGCTAACAGAATCCTCAAGCTGAAAGGAGGGTGTGCCTACTGGATGTGCTCTGGGAATGCAGATGCTGTTCTCTAACCACTCATGGGCATTCAGACCCCCAACCCAGATGGTGCTTGGAACTCATCTGAAGGATGGACCCCCCCCCCACGACGTGGACTCAAGGTAGGCATAGCTCTGCAAACAAGGGGTGTGGGAAAACAAGGGAAAGGGGTGTGGATGAATGGGGACAGGAGCTGAAGAGCTTGTCATTCAGTCAGACTTCTCATGACTTTGCATGTAGGTGAATGAACCTGCTGCCATGATGGCATCCCATTTCTTTACCCACATGTTATTCTTCACCACTGCCTGCTGTGCATTAGGCAGAGGTGTGTGCCGCCTCCTTTTGTTGTAACTCCTCTTTTGTAGTTCTATTTGAGATGATGGTATGAAAAACTTCTTACCCTGTGCTAATTGCAATGTCCATCCTAATACATCTCATACAAGGGAAAAAAGTTAACAGAGCCCTCAGTTCATGAAGTGTTGCTGGCAGGACATGCATGCCCTTAACAAACTATCGTTATGCCTGAGTGGTAATTAAAGGCAGCACAAACCCAGCCAAATCCTAACTCATCTGAAACTAATGGGAATTTCATCTCCACCATGCCCAAGTTTTGATTCTGGCTTCTTTATGCATTGCTGGTGGTGCTGGTCTTTGATGTGTATCTGAAGTGAGCCCATGAGGAATTCTATAATGAAACTAATTTGAAGCCATCCCTGACCTAATCTGGCTTGAAAAAGATCAAGAGCTTCTGATATCATTACTGTTGTATAAGGCTGAGCATGTTTATATTTGTCTGGCTTCAATCTGAAGGGTGCTCTGAACTATGTCTGTGACTTCCCTGCACATCCTTACCTACTGAGTTATGCAAGCAGTAAATGCATAGGTGGCTATTGTAACTCAATGTTAGACTGATCCTTCCTGCACAAGATTTTTCATAGTTTTTGTTTAATTTTTGTTATCTCAGTCTCAGAAGGGTATCTAATCAATATTTATTCTTACCTGTGTGCATGAGTCAGAGCATCACTAGGCCTCTTCATTTTTAAGCAGCACATGGCGAGCTTTGTCTCAATAAAACTGGCAATGCTGGAAATATCATCTGCAGATGTCTCCAAGGGATTTTCTACAGAAGCACCATTACTGCAAAGCTGTACAAGAAACAAAAATCTGATTTACTACTGTTACATTACACCTTTTGTTAGATAGAAATGTGTTTTGTAACTGATAAATGGAGAAAACTGACTTCTAAGTAAAATATTCCCTGCCTTTAACTAGCACCACAGATGCATGTGATCATGAGATAAAGGGCAGTGTCATCTCCCCAGAAGGGGTAGCCAAGAGAGCAGATGATAAGCTAACATTTAAAAAACACTGTTAGGAATGGAACTCTTTTTCCCCACTTTCAAAGGTAAAGGCTCAACTTCAGGCTCCCCAAATCTGTGGCTGGCTGAGAGCATGGTTGAAGGAGGAGTCTCAGACAGCTATTTACTTATTTTAGTGAGCCAGTGGTGAATTCTGCTGCAGGCTCTGCTGCCCTTGTCCCACAGGTAGGACAGCAGAGAGTGACACAAGGCAAGGAAACCAGAAACTCTTCTCCTCATTTAATGGGACTTGTCCTTCCAGAAAACTGGTAGAGGAAATCAAAAGGATAAGATCACCAAGCTTTCCCATTTCCTTGAGCTGTATAGAATTTAACATAGAGAAACATCATGTTTTCTATCTAAAAAAAAAATACTTTCTTCCTGATAGATAAATTGCCTGCTGATCTTCACAGCCAGTGACTTTCTCATTAAATAACATTCTATCTCCTAATGTGCATCATTAGAATTAGATAACCCACAACTCCTTGAAGTTTTGGAGAGTTCTTGGTATTGACAGAGCTCCAGTACTGGGCAGGACCACCTTCAATCCTCAAATCTTTTGATTCATCTGCAGGCAACCTGATCTTGTACTACCAAAGTGCAGTGAAAAAGAGCTTCCAGTTCTTAGGAAAACTCAACTGTAAGCAATTAGATACAACTGTAAACAAATAGATTAAGTCTAAGAGCCTTGTCTTTAAGGACAATAACCATATACTGCTACTAATGAAAATGCAATTGAATGTCTTTTCCTTGGCTAAACATCCCTTACAGGATGTTTAGTGTGCAGTGATTTCATCTGACTCAGTGACTTCACTGTGAATCAGCTAGAAAGGCAGATTTCTAATGAAGATTAAGAAATTAATATTTATCTAGGCTGTGTGCTTAAGCTCCTGATTCACACTGAGATCAGTGCTGAGGGCTGTTACAGCACTGACGCACACCTGCAGCCTATTGTGGATTAACGCAGCCTCTGTTTTAAATGGGTTATAACCAAGTGACTCTTACTGTGTCCAGTGTTGCTGGCCACCAAAGAAAATGGAAGGAGAAGGATCTGGCTTGTTTGTCCAGCTCCTCATCACTAATGAGTTTAGTTATAGCAGTTTCTTGTGCCTACCTAAGTGTTTTTTCTATAGGAGGTGCACTGTCAACTCAGCATTTTGAGATGCCTTTAGAAGATTAAATCTGTCAAGAAAAAAGCTCTTCCCTCTCTCTCTCTCTATCTTTCTTCCCATGTGTGATCCTTAAAAGCAAGAAGGATTACAGACCCACATCCACACTTAGCACCTCCAAAGCTAGCCCTATCTTCAGTGTTTTTGTGCACTGGTTAGAGGTCAGCTCAATTCTTTACAGGCAACAAGGCTCATTCAAAGAAGTCTCCCCCCAGTTCAGGCATGATAAGTATTTTTTTTCCCTTTCCCAACCCTTCTCTGCTGAGTAAAGTTACACAGTGTATATAATAACACCCATACATTTAAGATTTTCTATCATCTTGTTCTCAGTAGAAGTTATAAATCAGAGAATTCATCACTTCTAACTTTGCTCATGGTACTGTATATGTCTGCTGAAGTGTCTCTGTGGATAAGGCATGCTCTGTGTGGCTAAAAGACCCAGAGAATGATGTTGACATCAGTGAACATAAATGTATCATCAAGTTTCTCTGTAATAACACTTTTCAGCTGAATTGGCCATGCTGTGACCTCTGTTAAATTTATGGGAATGAGAGATTTGAGGCTACTCCTTGGACTTTCAAGTTCTTGAATGATTGTGAGAAGAGAAGAATCCTTTAGGGATCCCTTCACTATAAAGTGCTGCAAGTCAGAGTTTCCTTGAGTCTTACTACTGATACGAAGAGTTATGTTTGGACCTGCGTAACCCCGCTGTTATCTCTGACAAAAACCAAGATGTGAGCCTCTGTAAACCACACCTGAACAGAGAAGGATTCAGAAAAGATGTTTAAGTACAGTGAAGATTGGATTCTGCCAGGTCTTAGATATCTCAGCGTAAGAGTTCAAAGAAGCAAAAAATAACTCGATCTTTAATCTGGCAAAATCAGAGCAGTAGTTTAAAAGGATGTGCCTGTGCCATCTAGGTTCTGTGTTTAGTGCATCCCAACCTCTCTCCTGATTTTTGTGTAGCATTTCTGCAGTGGATTAAGATTTTGTTTGTTTTGAGACTAAACACTTCTCCACTAACTCTGTACAAACAACAGCATGGTGCACCAAAAGCAAGAGTCAATTGAATTGTACAGAAACAACTCCTTCTGTACAGAGCAAAGAAGTTAGGACCGTTCCAAATAGCCCTGGTGTCTGGCATTAGTGAGATGTGGAGTTAATTGTAGTCACTGGTCAAAGGGATTTTTCTGGCAGCAGTGTGGTCACTACCACAAACAAATCTCTGTTGGGCGAACTGCCTTGGCAGCTCTGATGGATTTGATCCCTTCTGTGTCCATTTCATCCCCCTTAACTGTATTTTGCTGGCCTTTCTTCTCAAAGAACTTGGCCATGCGGCGGGAAAAGGACTGTTTCCTTGTGTTGTCCTATCTGCCACTGAATATTGAGTCTCACAGTGGCTTTCGAGGGTGAGGCAAAGACAGTGCCAGAAAGCACCTGAGCAAGCTGATTTGGGGAAGATCCTAGGGGAGGAATTAGGCAGGAAGGAGACAGTGAGCTGAGATTTTGCAGCACAGTTGAGGATGTGGAGAAGAGTTGTAGAAAGTCTCATGTCTGAGTTTCAAAGGTGATGAGAAAAAGGAACATTTCCTAGGGATCCAAAGAAGCCTCTGTAGCTACAGATCGTAGTAAGTTTGGGAAACCCTGCTGGCCTGAGAGTAAGGGAAGGAAGAAAGGCTGTGCCATGCACAGGCATAATGAGCAGGGAGGAGAATTGTTTGCAATTTTCATGTTTCCCATAGGAGAACCAAGCTTTCTGCAGTCCGATAACACAACCTTTGAAGATCAAAAGGCTGTTGGTGGTTTTGGAGTGCTTGAAGTAAAAGGTCAAAGCACCTCCATCTGACTTCTCTCAATACCTTAAGGTCTTGTCACAAGGACATATAAATGTGGGCTTGGAGAGACAGTTGCATTTTGTCCCACTGAGGGTTTCTTTTCCCAGAGCTATCTTGCAGAATTTCATTTGAATTCCAAACTGGGATATCTGGGGGTATGTCTTAAGGCTGAGCTGTTGGTCTGCTGAAATCTTGCCAATGTGTTAGAGGCAAGATTGAAGCAAACAAACATTTGAAGTTTACAGCCAATCTGAGCTTAAAAACCTGCAGTATACCATTTTATGTCCTTTACCATAGCTAGCAAATCTAATGTATTTGTTTATTGTATTGTTTTACTGTCAGACCTAGTCTAGCTGGGAATACTCCTGTCAGCAGAAAGGAGGATTTTCCCAGAAGTAATGGTTCATTCAAAAAAAAAACCTTGCCGAAGGATATTTCTTTTTTCCTAGGGGCTTTTGTTAGAACTGGAGGCCATCATGCAGGTTGTATAGATGCATCCTTTTGTGGACTGCTGAGTTATCCCAGTCAAAGAGTTAGCATGTATAGAAATGAAATCTCGGGAATTAAACATATAGGAGCTTATAAATATGCTGCTGAAACCCCAGTTGTATAAATGCTTGTGATACAGTACTCTGTCAAAGGTCACAGAACAAGTCTGTGACACTGTGAACTCAGCATAGATCTTGTTGCAGTACTAGGGCTTAAATTTTGGCAGTAAAGACCTCCTAGGCAGTAGCTAATATAAAAGGGAAGGAAAGATGCTTCCCAAACCCTTCCTGGCTTTGGGAAAAGACCAGTGGAAATGCTGATCCTTAAGGTAGCTCCTGGTTAGTATGTGTATAAGCTGGAAGAATCAAATCTGAGCTCTGGTGATCTGTATGTTGTCACTGTTTTCACTGAAAACAAGGTTCAGGTGTGAGAAACTGGCCATGGTGAGGGTTTGCTAAGCACTGGCAGAGGTTTGGTGTGCATTAAATTCAGGAATATGGTTTGCCTCGAAGAAGATGCTCAAGAGGTATCTCTCTACATGTGTGGACATAGATAGCAAATTTCTCTTGGGCAGAATAAGTACATTTGGTCAGATAGTGTGTGGCAATGAGATTCTTTGGCAAGTTCCATAAGATCACACATGCTATTCTCTGCCTGGCTGAAGGGGTTAAAGAGTTAGTTTGACTAGAGCACCTGCTGGCCTTGCTGGAGATGATTGCTTTGTTTCCTCTTTTATTATTTGTTGTGGTGTTTGTCAGCAGAGCGATACTGAATCCTACCTCTCTGGTTTGAAGACAACTTTGTGGTTTTAAGCTGGAGTTATTTATTTAGTTCTTTTAAAGTGGCTAATCAGAGGGACAGACCTGAAAAGGCAAGAGATATTTAGCAGCACCTTTTCATACAACTAGTCAACAGTCCTAACCAAGCCATCCAAGTAATCAGCCTCATAGTGTCACTGCATTGCACATCAGGTACCTGACAAGTTGCATACTAACTGCATCCCAGAAAATGTCTGCTAAGGAAGGCTACTACTGAAAATAACTTTCAAACTTGGTAGCAAGCCTCACACAGGGCTGAAAGCAAACTCTCTTTGTATCTTGCACTGTAATCCAGTCCTTGCAGCTATTAGGCACTGTCAAAAATACTGCAGGAGAGCAGTGCAACAAAGAGCCATTTAATGGTGGGTTTGTCTCGGTGAAGAGGGAAAAAAAGTCAGTATGGAGCATAAAAGAAGATTTTCTCTCGATATGATTTCATGCAGCATAACTTTCCAGCTTCTCTTCAAAGTCATACTGACATCCTGGTAGGCAGTTTCAGTCAGCAGTGCAGGAACTGTGTATAAAACCCCCTGTCTGTATTGCTCATGCGATTTGTGTCAATAACTTGCTAGAAAACATATTGAAGATACATAATTCCCTGCTAAATATGAAGGCAGATGTCAGGTAAGAACTAAATTTTACTAGGCTTCCTGCAGTGTGCTCTGCAGTGGCTAAGTCAAATAATCTGTACGTAGGATATTTTGGGCATGTTAGCTTCTCTCTGCAGTGTCAGCACTGGGTTCTGTAATAGGAATGTGTATGCAGGGCATATTTGCTATCTTGGGCATATTATTGGTTATACAGTACTGACTGAGAGCCAGATATCCCTCAGATATGCTAACTTACAAGAAATGATCCTTATTTCTATTCTGAAAGCCAGTGCTTGCCAGAACACATTGAACCTGGGGAGTAATGAGTTGTTACCAGATGAACTTACCAGGCTGCATGCCCTTACCGTGGGGTGGGATTGAGCTTGCTCTCCCCACATTTCTCAGTGAGTTTCTCTTCAAATCTGTCTATGTCTAGGCTGAAATTCCTTCTTTGCCTACAATGAGCCTTTTTGCAGGAACCATAGGTATGTGGAAAGGATTTGGTTCCTGGTAGGGCAGAAGATTAGAGAGGTTCAAACCCAAGTTTTATGCTCCCTGGAGGCTGACAGGTTTTACATCTATCACTGTTCTGGCCTTTTTTGGAGATTGGATCTCTCTGCAAAAGTGAGATTACAAGTGGCCCACCAAATTCAGAGGAGATAGCATTTTAGTTTGTGCTGATTTCTAGGTGGATGCTGCTTTATAAAAACAAACTTGACGTGACTCTTTCCCTCCCACAGAAGCTAACGATGTTTCCCGCAGCACTCCTAAACCTAAGTCATTCCTGTTTATTGGCCCAACTTCAGCTAAAGGCTTTACCTCCCTCCAGTACAAACTTAGGGGCATTTCTCCTTGTAAATAATTTGCTTAGAAAACATTAAATGGGGAAGAAAGGTTTTCGGAAAGTATCAGCTGTCTGACTTCAGCTACATCTGTATGCTGCACTAGAAATCTGTGCCTCTCATTACCAACCCTGTTTTATGGAGTGTCCCCATTATCAGTACTGCCAGGGTGAGAGGAGTTGTCACAGCAGCCAAAAAAAAAAACCCCACCCAGCCAACCCCCAGGCTTTGTAATGAAACATCTATTGTGGAATCAATATACTGCAATAGTTTGCGAGGAACTCTATATTCTGGACAGTGTACTGAAATCTCCTTCATAGATTGCCTTTGTAATACAAAATTTGTCAGTCCTCCACTCTTGAGTCCCTCCAAAATCAAGGCAAACTGAGAATGGTGTAAATATTCCATGTGATAACCAAACAATCAGACAAAAGCCCAAACTGATACCAGTACCTCCTCCTCATAGGATTGTAGTTTGAAGTGCCTATTGCACTTGGAAGCACGAGCCTCAGTATGTTGATAGTGTTTGCAGGAGGAGCTGGCCAAAATGAATGGGTTTTTGGAGGCAACTGTCAGCTGGTGTGATGTGACTATATTGGAGCAAGATTTTGAGAGCTGTCATGATTGCTTGGGAAAAGCAATTTAATTTCAGGCCAACTAATATAATCCTTTTGATGCCAAGAGATTGGCTACTGCTAAGTCCAAATACGAGCTATCTCACCAGCACTTTTATTAAGGCAAACTGTGGGAAAGGTTCACTCCCATTTTGATGGACAGGATTATTAGGGAAAAGCAATAATTTGCTGAAGCCTTATTTACATGCCATTTCTATAGATGGCATTAAAGTTAGCTGCAAGGCCAGCTCTCCCCTCTCTTCCCACCCCAGGATGGTGTGGAGGTGGCAAACTCAACCAAGAATCCTCTCAACACGATTGTCAGCATTAGAAACACAGCCTATATCTATGCCTCAGGAATAAACAGAAGTAGAGCTCTTCCCTAAAGTAACCTAACCAGAATTCATTCTCCCCTACATTTTATTGTTTGGTTCACCTCTGTAAAGCTTTTCAGCATTTATATTCATTTTACACTGTCAAAAGCTGAATAGGAGTAAGATAACAAATGGATCTGGTAGCAGCTGTCACCACCTACTGTCTGTGTATGCCTGTGTGAATCTCTAAATGGAAATAAAGTACTTTAATAACACATTTTCTCTAAGCTGTCCTCATGGATAAAGTTACTTTCAAATCAGTCCATGAACAGTTTCCAATTTGGTGCCCACTTCAGCCTGCTTCTCCCTCTCTTTCCTCTGCAGTCTATGTTGGTATGCAGCAGCATGATTTAAAGACATTTCAGATAGAAAATACTTTAGCAGCACACCTTCTCTGACCACCACTTGCCTGCATTAGCTCCCTTTTTTCATGGTTGTTATCAAGTTCAATCACTTTGGTGCTAGGCTTTCATAATTGCCTGTTATTTGCATATCTGAAAAACATGATCTAAAGAATACAACCTGAATATGTGGATGGATCTAGAACAGACATTTTTTGCTTAGAGTAGAGCCAAGCAGTGTATGATATTTACAACGGGTAAGGTAGCACTAACTTTAGTGGTACTGTTCACATCCAGTGCTATGCACACACTTTTCTGGATCAGAGTGTCTAACTCAAAGCGGTGCAATATCAGACTAAAGGTTTGATTTCCTTACATCTGAAAAAAATACCTGTAAACATTTTACACTAGAAACCATGACTTTGAGTTTCCTGATCTTTGAGCTTTCAAAAAGCTGTGGGCAAAACAGCCAGGGTTCCAATCTCAGCAGCTTAAGTTTTCTGCTTTCCTCTGCACCATCTCAAATTTGCCTATATCTGAGCAGAGAGAAATTGGAAATGATCCAAAGAAAAGCAACAAAAAGAATAGAGAGGTTTAGAAAACATGACCCAGGAGAAAATCCTGAGAGGATTGAATTCATTTCATTTAGAGGAGACTGAAAAGAGGCAAGCTAAGAGGTTGCAAGTACAGAGAGCATAGGGTGGTTAGTGGCTCTTCATGTCAAATAAGGATACCAAAACAAATGTATGGGCTATTTTGCAGCATAGAAGATGTGGAAAAACTTTGTGTCAGCTTGCTAATATAGGTGAGAAGTCCTACTTCCTGCAGATTTTTAGTCATGAGTACAGAAGTGTCTTTCAGGGATATTCTGGTCTTTGCTTCTGCTGAGGAGCCCCAGCTCTACAATTCTGTGATTTCCCAAGCACTCTGCCCACAAACCCGAAAAGGAGTTATTTAATATCTATTCATTCTTTGACTAGGATGCCTGTTAGCTAGCTTTTCCATTTCCTGTTAGGAGACAAGTACTCTTTTCCTTTCAGGTGTCAAGTGTTTTTGTCCCCATCAAGCCTCGTTCCTGAATGTAGGGGGAGAAACAAAGCTGAAAGAGAATGGCACTTTCTAATCTTACTCACTCAGTGCTACAATATTTATTGTTTTCAAATAAAATCCCCTCAATATTGTAGAGGGAAAAAGGAGTAGGAAGAGGTTATCTCCTTGTCCTTTATTTGAGCAGCAGATGCTGGCTTTTAAAATCTTTGCAGGAAGCATCTTTTTAGCATCTCTCTTTTACTCTTTTCTTGCAGAATACTGATAAAACTCAAGGCTTTCTAAAATGCCAAAGGTCTTTTTTCTTCGGTGGTGTTTCATTGTTTTCTGATTTCCGTTTATGACTTGCTTTGTCCGCATCGCCACTGTGATTTGACCTCTTTTTCTCTGCCATTTGTGTACTCTCCTTAGGTACTGGTGCTCCACCCCCAAGGGGGAAGGTGATATTATGAGACAGAGGTGTTGGGATGGACTCATCATCCCTCTCTGCTGTAGTGTTTTCTTTTTCCTTGGATGGATTTTCATAGTTTTGTAATCCCCATCTATGACTTACTATGATTACATCATCATCACTTCCAGTGGGGCTTGTTTTCTCTGCTACCTCCTTGTTTTCTGCTGCTCCACTTCCAGGGGGAAGTATGGGAATATGAGAGAGAGATGTTGGGATGGACTCATTATCACTCTCTGCTGTAGTGTTTTCTTTTTCCTTGGCTGGATTTTCATAGTTTTGTAAGTCCCATGTAACCCTTACTATGATTACATCCTCATCACTTTCACTGCTGCTCGTTTTCTCTGCTACCTCCTTGTTTCCTGCTGCTCCACTTCCAGGGGGAAGTATGGGAGTATGAGAAGGAGATGTTGGGATGGACTCAGTATCACTCTCTGCTGTAGTGTTTTCTTTTTCCTTAGCTGGATTTTTATAGTTTTGTAAGCCCCATGTAACACTTACTAAGATTACATCATCATCACTTTCACTGGGGTTCATTTTCTCTGCTATTGCCTTGTTTTCTGCTGCTCCACATCCAGGGGAAAGTATGGGAGTGTGAGAAAGAGATGTTGGGATGGACTCATTATCACTCTCTGTTGTAGTGTTTTCCTTTTCCTTGGCTGTTTTCTTATAGTTTAGTATTTCCCTTCTATGACTTACTGTGCCAACATCCTCATCACTTTCACTGCTGCTCGTTTTCTCTGCTACCTCTTTGTTTTCTGCTGCTCCACATCCAGGGGAAAGTATGGGAGTATGAGAAGGAGATGTTGGGATGGACTCAGTATCACTCTCTGATGTAGTGATTTCTTTTTCCTTAGCTGGATTTTTATAGTTTTGTAAGTCCCCTGTAACCCTTACTAAGATTACATCCTCATCACTTTCACTGGTGCTCGTTTTCTCTGCTACCTCCTTGTTTTCTGCTGCTCCACTTCCAGGAGAAGGTATGAGAGTATGAGAAAGAGATGTTAGGGTGGACTCATTATCACTCTCTGCTGTAGTGATTTCTTCATGTTCAGCCATAGTTTTATCATTTAGTAATTCACATGGAAAATTTGCTATGGTCATGTCGTCATCATCACTGCTTTCGCTTGTTGCCTTTTCCTCTGACATTTCTCTTAACTGAGGTTCCCCTTTCATGAATATGAAAGTGTTAGATGGAGGGTTTGGGATGGACTCATTGCTACTCTTCTCATCTGCTTTTTCATTGTTTTCTAATTCAAAATTATGACCTAATGGGTTTACATCATTGTCATCTATTTCGTTTGTCCTCTTTTTCTCTGCTATCTCCTTGTTTTCTGCTGCTCCACTTCCAGGGGAAAGTATTGGAGTATGAGACACAGGTGGTGGGATGGACTCCTTGCCAGTGTTTAACATTTTTACCTTTTTCTTAGTTGGAGTTTCATCATCTTCTAATTTCCGTTTACGACTCACTTGGACTGTGTCATCACTCTGCTTTGTCCTCATTTGTCCTCTGTCATTGTCACCTCTTTTGTTTGTCCTCTTCTCTGCCTTTTTCTTGCTCTTCTTATTTTCTACTGCTCCAGTCTGTGGGTGCAGTATGGAAGTATGAGGCAGATGTGTTGGGATGGACTCATTGCCCATCTCTGCTGTAGTGTTTTCTTTTTCCTTAGCTGGATTTTTATAGTTTTGTAAGTCCCATGTAACCCTTACTAAGATTACATCCTCATCACTTTCACTGCTGCTCGTTTTCTCTGCTACCTCCTTGTTTTCTGCTGCTCCACTTCCAGGAGAAGGTATGAGAGTATGAGAAAGAGATGTTGGGATGGACTCATTGTCACTCTCTGCTGTAGTGATTTCTTCCTGTTCAGCCATAGTTTTATCGTTTACTAATTCACATGGAAGATTTGCTCTGGTCATGTTGTCATCATCACTGCTTTCGCTTGTTGCCTTTTCCTCTGACATTTCTCTTAACTCAGGTTCCTCTTTTATGAATATGAAAGTGTTAGATGGAGGGTTTGGGATGGACTCATTGCTACTCTTCTCGTCTGTTTTTTCATTGTTGTCTAATTCTAAACTATGACCTAATGTGTTTACATCATTGTCATCTCTTTCATTTGTCCTTTTTGTCTCTGACGTTTTTATTATCGCCTCATTGTCTGATGTGTCACCTCTAGGGTTAAGTATGAGAGTATGAGACAGAAGTGTTGGGATGGACTCATTGCCAGTCTCTGATGTAGTGTTTTCTTTTTTCTCAGCTGTTTTTTCATTGTTGTCTAATTTCTGTTTAGGACTCCCTTTGACTGCATTGTCACTCTGATTTGTCCTCCTTTTCTCTGCCATTTTTATTCTCTCCTTGTTTTCTGGTGCTTCACCCCCAGGATGAAGTATTGGAGCATGAGATCCAGGTATTGGGATGGACTCATTGCCAGTGTTTAACTTTTGTACCTTTTGCTCAGTTGGAGTTTCATTGTCGTCTAATTTCCGTTTACGACTCGCTTGGACTGTGTCATCACTCTGCTTTGTCCTCATTTGTCCTCTGTCATTGTCACCTCTTTCATTTGTCCTCTTCTCTGCCACTTCCATGCTCTCCTTATTTTCTGCTGCTCCAATCTGTGGGTGCAGTATGGAAGTATGAGGCAGATGTGTTGGGATGGACTCATTGCCCGTCTCTGATGCTGTGTTTTCTCTATTCTCAAGTGTTTTTTCATCTATGTCTACTCTAGCAGCTCTGAGTTTATATTTCCTTATTGCTGCCATCACTTGAACAAAGAAAGTGCCCTAGGAGAAAACAGAGAAAATTAAGAATGCTCCTACTGTGCAATGCCCAGGATAAGCATGCAGATTGTGGACACCATGCTGAGAGAAAGCTCTTCAATAGTTAGTAATTATCAGACTTGCTGTAATTACTCTTTCCTGTGTAAATGTTAAAGCCCCTTAAATATTTTTGGTAGCTCTTGGTAATGGCTGTTTGTTTGTGTTAAGCACTGCCAGTGTACCAGTCTCTTACACCTGCAACAAGAGAGGAAAAAGCTGGCTTTCAATAAAAAAGGAAAAACCCAACCACACCTCTGTGACTCTTTGACTTGCATTGTGTGTTGTTGCAGGGTGTAGAAAAACCATTATGGCCTGAGTTTTGAGAGCTGGTAAGCACAGGAGCTGCCATCAGAGGAGGGGGGTGGGTATTAAAAAAACAGGCAGATTTTTATTACAGAGTAGGAAGAGCTCCAAGTGGAGTCCCAGCTTCAGCTGGGAATTTGGGTTCAAAGCCATTTCTTCCTAAACTGTCTGCAAAGTATACTGAAGTGCTGCTACTCAGAAGAAAGCCACCCCTCCCCTAGTAATGAACAGCCTAGTTTTCAGTTTGGGGAACCTGTAGCAGATCCAGACTGGCATAACAAGGTGCAGAATTAGGTCCATAAACCTCTTCTCAACATCACTTCCAGTACAATAGGGAAGGTGACATGACCTGCATTTTAAACTCCTAATTGTGCTGAGAGTCAAAGCAAATGTTGACTTTCATCTGCCTCTGCTGACTCCAGAGTGAAAAGGTGGAAGGCACAGGTAATTCTCAGTGTTTCCATCACTTCTAAAAAGTTTAATTGTAAGGAGTTTAATGATGGTCATCTTTCAGAATGGTTTGTTAAGCATAAGTGCTCGGCCTTTAACCTTGTGGTATTGTTCAGTAGACCTCCATTTGGCACCAGTTTAATGTCCTTGGCTACAGGTACAGACTGTACAAAGGAAAGATACATGAGGAATGCATTTCTGTTCAGCCAGAAACAGGTCTGAAACGATAAGCAACTTGTTGAGTTTTATTGAGGAGCCTACAGTATGTGTTACTGTGCTGGTAAAAGCTGCCAGAAGGTGTCCTAGATGCTGATGGAATGTTTCTTGCAGTGAACCTTTACTGGTTACAGCAACAGACATTAGGCAGTGGGCAGAAATTTATACAAAGGGGTAAAGGGAGGAGGCAAAGGCATTTCAGGCCACATCACTACTGAATTTTAGTGTAAATCTTTCAAATCTTTGTCATGCTTTGTCCCCTTACCTGGCTAAGCCAGGGCTGTCTCCAGCCCTGACTCAGGGAACTTGTTGATTTTGATGTTTGTTCACAATCCTCAGGCTGAAAACTTTTCTCCACAGGCAGTTCTGCTACAGTAACTTATTCCTCCTTCTACAACTGTAAAAGAAGGAGCAAGAAGTGAGCGGATAATTGTGTGATTGAAGGGAATTTCAGCAGAATTTTTCCAGCAATGTGCTGAGCAATCAAAACTCCTACTGAGTTCAATGAGGATGGAAAACCACTGGCCCTTCCCAGATAGTGCTCAGCACTTGTCAGAATAGAGCTCAAAGGAATCCTATTGATAGCAAACTCTTTTGAATGGCAGCACTAAAGCAGCTGGGAAAGGCTAATGTCCTTGCACCTGGCAGCAATTTTACCTGTTTGTAAGACTTTCAATCCCTTGTTAAAACAAACCATAGCATAGCCTAAAGATTGGAAGCTGCATTTTTCAGTGCTGGCTTCAGCACTAGGTAATTGAGGAAATGATGATTTCTCTTCACTGTGCAGTGCAACAGCCATAGTCCAGCTAGCCCCAGCACCAGCTGAGGGAGTGAGCATGATGATTTTGGTGCCATGTCATGCCAGCATAGCTGTCACATAGGGGATCTGTGATGGCCCTCCATGTGGTCCTGCAGTATATAGCTAGACTGTGTTCTGGAGGAGGAACAGGAGATTTTCACAGCCCCTTGGATGGGCTGTTGACTGAATGCCCTATAGAACAATGAGATTTGTGTGTCTACATCAGGCAGAAGTTGCAGGAGTTTTCCTCTGAGCAGTGGTATAGTACTGAGGAGCCCTGAAGGAGAGAAGTGGTCTCTTCTCCTTACCAGAAGGCTGACAAAGGCAAAGGCCTATGCCTGATGTGTGTGTGTTTGATATCAGTGTGAATGGGAAATTTTCTGGACCAAAGAGTTTTGCTGTGAGGCTGTCTGAAGAACTTTAAAATAATCCACCATGGAGTAAAAAGTAGCAGAGAACCAACTGTAAAATACAGACCAATAATTCTCTAATCACTTATGGACTCTCTCTGGTGGACCAACACCTGAAATGAACTTTGCTCTATCAACTAGATTCATACTGCTGCTATTGTATTTTTGGGTATTCAAACTGATTAAGGTGACTTTGGGTTGTGCCAGGGAAGCACTGTTATAACTCAGGCAGGCTCACTCTGATCACTGCCTCAATAAAAAAACTTGCAGGGAAAAGCTTTTAGAAAATCATTCTCTTTGTCAGTTAAGTATTTTCCTGAGGCTTTGGTTCAAATGTCTAGGTTTTCTTTTGGAAGCATTTCCTGTCAAATGCTTCTAATGAATGGCTGTGCTGGAGGATCTAGGTAGGCAATTCAGCACTATGGTCAGGGGCTCTGAATTTGTGAGCTCTCAGGAATGATCTTCCTGGTGTAGGTTTCTTGAACTGGGCAGACATGTGGAGAAGAATCAGGAATCAGTCTGTCTTTGAAAGGGAAAGGAAAAGGTCAGGAACAGTCTGTTGCTGTATGGACATAGGGAACAGTCCGTTGCTGTAGGGACATCAGAAACGGGTACAGGTGAGATGATGCTCTTTGGGTTGGTGTGCAGTGGGTACGTTGGGTCCTGGATGCTGGGCTGGTATTAAACTAGGATGGAGAAACTTAGAACAACTTATAACTATTCACATAATTACATTGATGAGGGTTGCCTCCTCTGAGTTCATCCTCTCTCAGCCAGAGTCACGTTCTGCTGTGGGATACACTGAATGTGCCCAGTTTCTAACATAACCCAGTACGTGTGACCAGGCCCCTCAGCCGAGACCACCCCTCGGGTTGGTTTGCCCCCACCAGCAGCAGGAAAAACCCACACTGACTTCCCCAGCAGGTTCTTCTCAGCAATCACAGGAACTCCATCTCCATCCACTGTTTGCAGCAGGTCGGACTGGGCAGGACCAGCTCGGTTCACAGATCCTCTGCTGTTCACTAACCAAGTGGCTTGAGCTAGGTGCTTTTCCCAGTTCCTGAAGGTTCCACCCCCCATGGCTTTTAGGGTGGTCTTTAGCAAGCCATTGTAGCGCTCGACCTTCCCTGCAGCTGGTGCATGGTATGGGATGTGGTAAATCCACTCAATCCCATGTTCCTTTGCCCAGTCCCTTATGAGATGGTTCCTGAAGTGGGTTCCATTGTCTGATTCAATCCTCCCGGGGGTGCCGTGTCTCCACAGGATATGTCTCTCTAGGCCCAGGATGGTGTTGCGAGCAGTGGCATGAGGAACTGGATAGGTCTCCAGCCACCCTGTACTTGCCTCCACCATGGTCAGTACGTACTGCTTGCCACTGTGAGACCGAGGAAGGGTGATGTAGTCGATCTGCCAGGCCTCTCCATATTTATATTTCGACCATCTCCCCCCATACCACAGAGGCTTCATGCGCTTGGCCTGCTTGATGGCAGCACAGATGTCACACTCATGGATGACCTGTGAGATGGCCTCCATAGAGATGTCCACAGCTCTGTCCCGAGCCCACCGGTATGTGGCATCTCTCCCTTGGTGGCCAGAAGTGTCATGGGCCCAGCGAGCTAAGAACAGCTCACCCTTGTGTTCCCAGTCCAAGTCTATTTGGGAGATCTTAGCAGCCAGGTCTGCTTGGTGGTTGTGCTTGTGCTCCTCTGTGGCTCTGCTCTTGGGGATGTGTGCATCGATGTGCCGTACCTTGGTTGGCAGCCTGTCCAGGCGGGCGGCGATGTCTTGCCACAGGTCAGCGGCCCAAACAGGCTTCCCTTTTCTCTGCCACCTGTTCCTCCTCCATTCCTTCAGCCACCCCCACAAGGCGTTGGCTACCATCCAGGAGTCAGTGTAGAGGTACAGCACTGGCCAGTTCTCTCATTCCGCTATATCCAGGGCCAGCTGGACAGCTTTTACCTCTGCGTACTGACTGGATTCACCTTCTCCATCCCTTGCTTCTGCCACTTGCCTTGTTGGGCTCCAGACAGCTGCCTTCCATCTCCGCTTGCTTCCTACAAGCCGGCAGGACCCATCTGTAAATAGAGCATAGCCCTTCTCGTTGTCAGGGAGATCGTTATATGGGGGAGCCTCCTCAGCACAGGTCACTGTCTGCTCTGCTGGCATTCCAAAGTCAGCACCCTCTGGCCAGTTGGTGATCACTTCCACTATGCCAGGGTGTTCGAAGTTCCCCATCCGAGCTCGCTGAGTTATCAGGGCCATCCACTTACTCCAGGTAGCATCTGTGGCATGATGTGGGGTTGAGCCTCTCCCTTTGAACATCCAGGTCAGGACTGGAAGTCTCGGAGCTAGAAATAGAGGTGACTCAGTCCCAATTACCTCAGAGGCAGCCCTGACACCCTCATAGGCAGCTAGGATTTCCTTCTCTGTCGCGGTGTAGTTGGCCTCAGAGCCTTTGTACCCCTTACTCCAGAAACCTAGGGGCCTGCCCCTGGTTTCACCAGGAGCCTTCTGCCACAAGCTCCATGTAGGACCATTCTCACCAGCCGCAGTGTACAGCACATTCTTGATCTCTGGCCCAGTTCGAACAGGTCCCAGAGCCATAGCATGGACCACCTCTCGTTTGATCTGGTCAAACGCCACCTGCTGCTCAGGTCCCCACACAAAATCATTTTTCTTCCTTGTTACATGGAAGAGAGGCTTCACAATTTGACTGTACCCGGGAATGTGCATTTTCCAGAAGCCCACAAGCCCCAAAAATGACTGTGTCTCTTTCTTGTTCGTGGGCTGCACCATAGTGGCTACCCTGTTCACCACCTCCTGAGGGATGTGGCGACGGCCATCCTGCCATTGAACACCCAGGAACTGGATCTCCCTGGCAGGCCCTTTCACCTTGCTTCTCTTGATGGCAAAGCCAGCCTCCAGCAGGATGTCAATTATCCTCTTACCCTTCTGGTAAACTTCCTCTGCTGTCTCACCCCATACAATGATGTCATCAATGAACTGCAGATACTCAGGAGCTCCACCTTTCTCCAAGGCAGTCTGGATCACCTCATGGCAGATGGTTGAGCTATGGACCCAGCCCTGAGGTAACCGATTCCATTGATACTGTACTCCCCTCCAGGTGAAAGCAAACTGTGGCCGGCATTCTTCTGCAATGGGAATGGAGAAAAAGGCATTAGCAATGTCAGTTGTGGCATACCACTTGGCCGCCTTCGATTCCAGCTCGTACTGGAGCTCCAGCATGTCCGGCACGGCAGCGCTGATCGGAGGAGTCACTTCATTCAGGCCACGGTAGTCCACAGTCAGTCTCCATTCCCCATTTGCCTTCCGCACTGGCCATATCGGGCTGTTGAAGGGGGAGTGAGCCTTGCTGATCACGCTCTGGCTCTCCAGTCGTCGAATCAGTTGGTGTATGGGGTGCAGAGAGTCTCTGTTGGTCCTGTATTGCCTGCGATGTACTATGCGAGAGGCAATAGGTAACTTCAAATCCTGCACCTTATGGCTGCCCACTACGGAGGGGTCATCTGAAAGCTCGGGCATGGTGGACAGCTGTTCTTTGCCTGCAGTCTCCACAGCTGCCACCCCAAACGCCCACTTGTGCCCCCTAGGGTCCTTGAAGCATCCCTCCCGCAGAAAGTCAATGCCAAGAATGCAAGGTGCATCTGGACCAGTCACTATGTCGTGCTTTCCCCATTCATTCCCGGTCAGGCTTATCTCAGCTTGCAGTACAGTCAAGTCTTGTGAGCCTCCTGTGACTCCTTGAATGCTTATGGACTCAGCCCCTTTGTACCCCGATGGTATCAGGGTGCATTGGGCCCCTGTGTCCACCAGAGCTCGGTACTTCAGGGCTTCTGAAGTGCCAGGCCATTTCACGTACACATCCCAGTATACTCTGTTATCCCTGGCCTCCACCTGGCTGGAGGTAGGGCACCTCTAATGCTGGCGGCAATGTCCACACTTGTCACATGGTCCTGTGTTACTAGGGGAAGGGTCTCTTGAGCGAGAGGGACCACTCCAGGAAACTGGGGCAGCTCTTCTCCTAGATGAGTTATCCCCGTGGTGCCCACCTTGCAGTTCCCGCACCCTGTTCCAGAGGGCAGAGGTGGGTTGGCCATGCCAGGTGTCCGTGTCCTCTCCATGGTCACAGAGGAACCTCCACAGAGACCCCCTTGACATTCCCCCATTGGCTTGGGGTGATCTCCTAGGGGAAGGTCGCCTGTTCCTGATTGCTGAAACCTGGACCCATTCTGAAGGAGAAGGGGAAAAGGAGGCATCGCTCCCCTTTTTCAGTTCAGACATGGAGGTCTTGATCTCTTTGACAATGTCTTTAGCCATAGTTTCTATGGCTGAGATCAGGGGTTTCTGATTTACGCTGTCCTCATATTCCCTTAAATCATTGGCAAACTCACAGACAGTTTTAGGACTTCCATCCTGTCCAGTCAAGAGTATCCCTCCTAATGTGTGAGCATATTTCTGAGGAGCACCCTGGGTGAGTTTCTTTACGAAGGGCCGTCTCATGGGCACCTCATCTGGGTCCGAAGGGAGCTGGTCATCCCCATAAATTATTTCCATCACGGCCATCTGCCTCAGATACCGAATGCCCTGTTCCATAGTTGTCCATCTAACTGGGGCCCAGGGCAGGTCATCTCTTGAGCGGTACCGGCTCTTGATGGCGTTCAGAATCCGGGCCCAGAGAGTGTGTATTCCATCAAGTTTGGCTAACTCCTTGTCCAGACCAGCATCACGAGTCAGGGAGCCTAAAAGCTTTGCCTCCCTCTTATCCAGGTCCACTGTGTCCACCCCCTCGTCCCAGCATCTCAAGGCCCAGCTTAGTATTGGCTCACCCTCTTTCCTGGCGTAGTCCAGACGAGTTTGCCTTAGTTCCTTTCTGGGCAGTGATGTAACAGTTATTTCCTGGTCTGAATCATCTTCATCCACTGCTGGGTTCTGTGAGGTGCTGGGGCCTGCTGAGGTTCCTTCCTCACCATCCGTGCTTGGCGATGATTTTTGATTTCTTTTCCTGCGTGTGGTGACCGGTGCTAAAGAGACTGCATTGGCAGGAGCATCAGGGGTCAACTGTGGGACTGCTGGTGGTGGGGCAAACCCTTGTGCCTGGGGCTCAGGCTGAGAGCTGGCACAGTCATTACAACCCGACCCCTCCCTCTTTGTGTCTACAGAGTGCTTACAATGCCCACAGCAGACACGCCCCCAGTCATTAAAGAGCACAAAGGAGTGTGTTATCACCCTCCAAACAGCTCTTAATGGGTTAGCTAGTCCTCCACCCAACACAGTCCCAGCAAATGCCACTATAACTTGCTTCAGGAAAGTTTCCTATGTTAGAAAAGTTACCACTGACAGTGATATTCAATGAATTCAAGAGATACATGCCTAACTTAATTGGTAAAGCTTTTATCCACTTGATCAGCATCTCTATCATTAACCACACCACGTGGTAAGTTATTAATTTGTAGATGTGGGTCCAAAAGATCCAGCCAAAAGCCCATGAAAAGGCTTGGACCATCTGGTTCTTTAAAATTGCCATTTCTACTTCAAGCTCCTTTTTCAGAAAAAAAAAAAAGGTATTGCTTTCCCAATACAAGATCAATTTCCAAGCCCCACGTTGGAGGCGCCAAAAATTGTAGTGGTTTGAGCCTTAACTGAGAGTTAAAAGCTCAAATGGGGAAAAGGCTGAGAATCTCTTCCCCACTTCCCCCCCACCTCCTCCCTCCAAACAGGGAGAGGAGGGAAAAAAAGGTAAGGAGCAAATCAACAATCTGGAGTCAGCTTGGAAGTAGAGAGGCAAATAATTTTTTTGCCTTCAAATATATATATATATAGCAATAACAGGGAATAAGGTTCACAAGGGCAAGGAACAAGAATGGATGGGAGGGGAATAGAAAAAAAATAATACAAAACCAGTCTGTCTCTGAAGAGGCGCAGAGGCAGCAGGGAGAAGGATCAGGTCCAGCCACGTGGTTGAGGATCAGGAGAGCAGCTGCAGTAGCTCTCATCCAGCAGAGGCAGGAGCCAAAAAGGAGATCCAACAGCTATGAGGTCCTGCTTTTTATACCCTTGCTGGGCAGGGAGGGGGGAGTGGAACAGACTCAGCTTTCCCAGGGGGGAGACGCCCTTCAGGGAGTGTAAAGTACCCGCAAGCCCTCCACCCTGCTTTCTTCTTTTGTTTTCAGAAAAAGGTGTTAACCCACCACACACTTGTACTTGTACAAGTGTTAGCCCACTCCTTCAATGTCCTCTAGTCCAGACAGAGAACTATAGTACTGTAACAAAACACAGCCAAAGCACCACAACAGCTAGGTCATTAGCTGCCCTCCTCTGTAATAATTTCACTCCTATTGAATTCCAGCTATCTTGATCCATCTCTAAGGTGAGGATGCTCCGGTTTTATCACTTAAAAATGAAGCAAGATTTCTCTGTATTAGATTTACAGCCAGACTTTCTGAATGAGCGTGCTCCAGTGACAACAGCTATGCTGAGATCTGAACGGGAGATTTTTCCAGGCCATCTTTCAGCGGGATGACTTTTTAAGCACTTCCTTTACTGCCCAATACCACAAAGGCTCAGACAATCTATTGATGAGGCAGGTCAGCACCTTCTTAGCAGCCCATAAGGTGAGTCTCTCACAATCAGGTTTCAGACTTTTTCAGATTCTAGCCATTTCTTTAGGCAATGAAGCAACCTAGTTCTTTCATCTTGCTGTTTGTATTGTTTGAAAGCCTGAGTCACATCTGATCTTTTTTAGTTTTAGTTTTCTTTTGAGGGGAAAAAACCAGAAAAAAATCCACATCAACCTTAATGTATCTTTTTTTTTCTGGTTCAGTCTTCTTATTTCTTTGTTGTAGACATCAGTCATGGCTCATTCAGTGCAAGATCTGAACTCCTTCCATTTCTCTTGCTGTGATAAGGGCACACTTGCCATTATTCCAGCTGCATTGTCCACATTGCTGCAGTAAAGGTTTTGTCAGCACTTCCTCTCTAACCACTAGTTTCCCCTCACTATATGTAACCTTGTTTATAAAAACAATCATAATCAATTGGGCTCTGGGCTGAAATTTGGCAAGGGTAATTGCAGTTTATTCATAGCACTTTGCAGGGGTTTAACCATATAGTCCTAATTGCTCTTGGAGGCTGAAACTCAACATTTTAATTGTTTATGTGGTGCTGAGTACCACAGAGCACTAATCTCATTAGACTATAGACATAAGAGAAATCTTAAACTGTACTATTAATTACTGTTCACAGCTATCAGGTAAACAGTTCCCTGGGCACTTACAGAGACAGTAAGCTTTGGCTTGCTGTTGTTCAGAGTAACACAACTCTCATTTTTTTTTTCTTTTGTCCTATAGCTTATGGAAGTTAAGTGGAATGAAGGACAAATATGACAGCAACACAATGTAAGAAACAAATCTTGGTTGAAAGACACAATGTCTGTAGGGATACTGTGCAAAAAGAAATAGGAAATGCAATTAAAATAATCAAGAGAAGTTTTCACAAGACATTAATGAAGTGGTCGTTATTTCCTTCTTGAACACTGCTTACATGCAGGAAAGAAAGACCAGCATGAAGATCACTGCTCTGTCCAGGAGGTCTTCCATGAAATAGTTGGGCATTGATTTGGGGGAGAGGGGGGAAGGAAATAGATAAATGCCTGTATCTGCCAATTTTGGGTAGTCTTGAACAGTAATGAGCTCTGCTTCCTTGCTTTGCTGAATCTTTTCCCATTCTTCACTCCATGTTTTGTCTGTCTTACTCTTCTTGCTTGCCTTTCTTGAAGTAAGGATATAGACAGCCCTGGACCTATAGATCTAGCTTGAGTGATTTAAGAGGCTGCTTCCCCCAGCTGGTCCATGCCACCCTTCTCCTCTACTTCTCCAGCTCCTACTACATTTCTCTGTGGACTAAACCAGCTTAGGGTAAGCAGTTTCCCAGAAATACCTGGGGTCTGAGCTAATCCATTTCATTAGGCACTGAAGCGGTCTGGAAATAGGTACCATGAGCCAGGAGTACACAATATGTCAGGCACAGGAAAGGAGAAGAAGATGGGCAGAACATGGAAAATTTTGCTCTTCCTGACTTCTCTGGAGAAATCCCATCATAGACATTGATTTAGTCAAGACTGGGCTTTGGCACATGGCTGCCAATCTATAACCAGCATGAAGGCAGTTGTTTGAAGCTTCAAGGCAGCATCTTGAAAGGTTTTAGTACTCACTGAAACAGCTGAGCCAATCTCACAAGAGAGCTAACCCCCCATTTCTTTGGAGGTTCTTCCCCTCCATGTGTTCTTTAAAGTATTATTTCAAAACTTTTCTGCTATGATGATAATAATATAGTTAACTGCAAGCAATTTAACACCAAATTAAGCACCTCAGGTAGATATTTATTGCTGTAGAGATGCACAAGGATCTTACTAACAAGTTCTTTGGGAAAAAAGCCCCAACACATTAGAGCTTTAAAAGGATGGTAGGTTAACAACTAGAATTAGAATTCAAACTCAAGAAGGAGACAGAATCTTCTCAGCAGCCTATCTCAGGACAGTGAGGCAAAGCAAATACAGAAGAGTCATCAGTGGTCTCGGCTTGGAAGATAGAAAAGGAGAATGCAGTACATAGTGAGGGCTCAGAGTATGTGGTTGGTATTTTTGCTGCTGGGTATTGCACTTTCTCATTCATTATGGATAAGATAAAGATGACTCCCCACTAAGGATTAAGTAATTTATTTCAAAATGTAAAAATAATTGGAACAAAAAGTTCTTTGCATTCTTTGTTACAATATCTGTGAAAGATACTAAGAAGCATGACACAGGAGAAGTCTCATATTAAGGATGTCATAGGGGATAGTGAATAGAAGCAGGTAATTACTATTTCAGATGTCTAATGACCTTTTCACTAAAGCACAATGAACTTCTCTCACGCTCGGTTGCTTTTGGTAGGATGTGTGATCTTCATGCATGTGGATGCACAAAAAACCTTCCCTGATTTTTCCAATAGAGTAATATAATTCAAGAATGTGCTTTATAGTTAGTGGTTTGTTTTTTTTTCTCCCCCAGATGTTGGAGTGTGAAGTTTGAGAGAGAAATGGTTTAGGTTTGTAATACTGAGACTGTGGGCAGCTCTTGGAATCCGTGGTGTTTCTATATCATCTGCCGTGAGCGTCGTGAGAATTGATGGATTCCAAAATAAACTGTCAGGGAGGCATTCATGGTAGAAGGAGATCAACAGGGGCATTTGTATCACTGCAAATCTCTGTGGTGAGGAAACGCCTGAAACAGTGATAGGTGCAGCACCTGCTCAATGAGATTATTCCTGCACCCAGGAATATACCTCAGCTTGCTCAACAACTAAAAGTGTTTAACTAAGAGTAGCATTCAAAAGAAGGTAACAATATCCTTCATTAGCTTTCCAACAATAAGCTACAATGCTTAAGTGCTTGATTATAAAACGAACAGTAGAACTTCTGCCTTGTTTTGTTTTTAGGGACAACCTGGAGAACCTAGGATCCTGAGACAGAAATCCAAATGTATTGAGGGCTTTTGCACTCCAGTTTCAGGGTAAATGACAGTATCCTGTCTGTGTTGTGAAGAAGTCTGCTGGTTAGGGGACACCAGGCCCTGCCAAAAATATTTGAGCCCTTTCTTGTACAGAAGGATCAGAACTACTCAGATGGCTCTGACCAGACCATTTTTCTTTGCAGTCAGGTCAGAGGTAACTGGAAAAAAAATACAATTGGAAGCAAAAATCTTTTACAATTTTAGTTGCTGCTTACACTAATTCAATGTGTTTAGGCTAAGCAGCTTGACCATGAGTGAAGTGCATGGGAGAATTTCTTAGAATCCCCTAAGATCAGTATGTGGTTCCTTCATTCTGGCTAGTGCTATATTCATGCTGGAATACACAGCAACAGTACAATGCTTTTCATTTAAGCAGTCTGACTGCCATAGCTTAGAGTGGGGAAAACTGCAAGGGATTTTTCACCTACTTGAAATGTGCTGTCTACAGCTACCTGAAGGGTAGTTGTAGTCAGGAGGGGGTTGGTCTCTCCTCCCAGGCAATCAGCGCCAGAACAAGAGGACACAGTCTCAAGCTGCACCAGGGGAAGTTTAGGTTTCAGGTGAGGAGAAAGCTCTTCACAGAGAGAGTTGTTAGCCACTGGAATGTGCTGCCCAGGGAGGTGGTGGAGTCACCATCCCTGGAGGTGTTCAAGAGGGGATTGGACGTGGCACCTGGTGCCATGGTTTAGTAGTCATGAGGTGTTGGGTGACAGGCTGGACTTGATGATCTTTGAGGTCTTTTCCAACCTTATTGATTCTATGATTTCCATGTTAGTTTTTGATTCTTGCATCATGCAGTGAGACCCCCAAACCCCTCAATATAAGCCATTTTGTGGCAAATGCAGAAGTGCAGCACTTCCTGTTTTAAATACTTGGAACCAAGTTGGTATAATTTTTGGTATTTATTTGGAAACCAGGAAGACAAGTGTCTTGGCTGAATGTTTTCCCTTTAGCCCTCTGTGGTGCTATCCATAAAGATTCTGTATAAGGCAATGATTTCTCGACAAAAGAATGAACTGACTTAATAATCTGAACAGTGAGGTAAAGAGTAGTTTAGACATAGCTAGTGTGAAAGCCCTGTTGTTCCTTTTGCATCGGTACTGACTTCAGATATTGGACTGCCATAAATCTTCCTGCAAGAAATCTGTATGTATACAAGCTTGAAAATGAAGTCTACCCTGTTGTGACTGAGTCAGAAAAAGACCTGACTCTCAGAACTTCACTGGTCTGCAAACAACTAAAATGTTTGCCAGGTAGGAGACAGTGTGATTTGATACACACATTTTTTAAAGGAATATTGGAGTTATATTTCCATTTAATTGAGACATTACTCCTAGAAAACTGGCTCCTACACCTAACCAGAAACCT